>NC_068326.1:38447339-38749723 GCF_000147395.1 Oryza glaberrima | reverse complement strand
AATGAAGGACCAGATCGAATAGAGAATGGATCGAAAGGGACCCTGACCTAGTTAGTGTACAAGAAAAAAAGAAATGAAGATGTATAGGTGAAAATGAAATATGTGACTACGTACTACAAATTAATACACAATTAATTGAACTCTTTCAGTAGCCCCCACAAGCTTCTGTGGAGACATCTTGAACTAAAGCTGCATATGAAAAATCAGCAGCGACTCTACCACATATTATTTCCCCTGCACTCTCTTCCTTAAGAGGTACAAGGCACAACAAAACTTTTCCTAGAAGCTAAGTTAACATGAACACACCGATTAACTGAAGATGCTAACCTGTGACCTATACATGCAGGATGGTTAATTTACTCGTGTACAAGACTGACGACACATTGGATGAGAGATTTTCTTGTAAAAAATTAATGCAACGTTCACCTTAAAGGAGAATTAAGAAGACCTTAATTGCTAGACCAGACTACACAATGCAAAATTGGACTTACCACAGTCCTTTGTTAGCATGCCAAATACACCACTCAACCCATAAGTGGGTACATTTGGCGTGACCGCGTGAGTGTAATTAGTAAATATGTGAGCTGAGTAAGTATACTCATGAGAGCTAGGACAGATGATATGCATATGAGATATGACTGACACATGTGTGTGGAGGAAGAAGATACTGTATTTAGATGGATGCAGACTTAAGGCAGCCGTGGTTTTCTAGGCCAATGGTTTCTCTGGAGCTGCAGCGACATGAGAAGAAATGAGCCTGTACTGATACTGTGGTGATGGTGCCGGCAGAGTTGGAGCTGTCAGAGACATTGTCATGCCTGCAGAAAATAAGGATCGCATTATTTACTTAGTACTGTATTATCATATCAAGTGCAATTAGTTAATCGACTCCATTGTAGTACTACCAACAATAAATGCAGGCCCCTCTCAATAAAAACAATAAACAATAAATGCAGGCCAATTATTCAGTTGATGTTCCAGATCAGGGTTAATGTATTCCAACATAAGGATTAATTAGGGCACCCACGATAGTTATTTATAAGCTCTCTACAAGAGATCCATGTCAGCATATTTTCCTACTTAGAAGATATTAAATGAATAGAGAGAGAGAGAGCAAAACTATTTACTAGCTTAGAGATAGTCTATAGAGAAAAACGAGGCAATGCATGAGAGAGCTATAGATACCTATGTAGACATACTATTGAGGTGGTTTACTATTAATCTAGTCTATTGCTGAGATGTACATGTTTTATAGAGAGCATATTACTTTACCATTGTGGGTGCTCTTAGTACTCCACTCCTAATTAACAATAACTAGGGTATTACTAGTACTCCCTCCATTCCAAAATATAAGGCACAACCACCCTTAATCCAAAGACCAAAAAATAATTATTATCATCTTGTAGTTTGGATCATCCTAATAAATATAATACATGCATCCAATAGGATTAGATAGCATGAGAGTGGAGGATTTAAAAAAGTAATAATTTAATGGAGAAGATATCATAATTAATTGTGTGTTTGTATGTATGCCTTATATCATGAAACATGTAAGAAAAGTGGTTGTAACTTATATTATGGAATGGAGGGAGTATTAATTAGTGCCCAATTTTATTTTTGGGTGAGTAGGCATAACGTCTTTTTTATATGTGATACCCTCACAAGCATGCATGATCTCGCGCAAAGGATTGAGTAGCGTGTCAATATGCACAAGTACTCATGCATTGTACATTGGGTTGCTTGCAGATTCAGACATATATATACAGTGCATGTACTACACAAGAATGAAAATACATCGTGCATGTAGGAATGATATATACCCCCCCCCCCATATGGTACGGTTATGTATAAATGTTTAACGAGAAGGATGTTTTTCTTTTTATAAAGAATTAACTATTAATTTCATATTTAAATAAATTTATAAAACCTAATTAACAAGATATTATGATAGATAGTATAATTTTTAAGGAAAATCCACCACTAATCATTTGAGAAATTATTAATCATCAATTTTTTCATAACTTGACCAAACCCTACCCTAAATGTTAAATATTTATAGCAGGATGGAGTAGCTCGCAGCCTCGAATTAATAGAAATATGACCCCCTCCCCCCAATAAAAAAAAGGCTATCTCACTGAAGATATATACTCCATCCGTCTCTAGATATAAGTACTTTTGGACTTTGACACGGTCGCCAAGATGTTATTTTGACCAACAATATATATAAAAATAAGATGTTTTAAATAAAAAGAGTTGCATATTATGATAGTTTTTTAATAATAAATCTAGCAACATTAATTTTATATGATTGATCTTTTTTTATTTTTTACTATTAATATTAATAGTCAAAGTTAAAAATATTTGACTTGTCATTATGCTATAAAAATGTTTATATTTTGGGTTGGAGGAAGTAAAATAAATTAAAACATCTCTGACAAACCTGCTGCTTGGCCGGTAGAGTTAGGAGCAAGAGCCACAGTGCCAGCGTACTGCTGGAGCCCGGCCACGGCGGTCAGCTGGCTGGCCGTCGTCGCCGCCGTCGGGGCTCCGACAGCCGCCGCCGCCGCCGCGTACTGGTACATCTGAGGGTACTGCATGCCGGCGTACCCGGCAGCAGCCGCGTTCGCCGCCACCGCTGGGCCGTACTGGAAGTACGGCGAGTAGAGACCGCCGCCGGTAGGATTCGCCATTGTTAGCCCCGCCGCCCCGGCGGCGGCGCCACCAGCGAACATCTGGTACTGGGCTCCAAGCCCACCGTACGCTTGATAGTAGCTCTGTATAGTACGTAAAAATGTTGACATGATCATGGGTGATTAATTAGTTTACCACTAATTTTGAGATGCAACATTATAGTTTATGAACTAGTAATAGTCAGACTTTAGTAAAATCTATAGGAGAGGGATCTATCGATGAATCTCTAGTAGATATATACTTTATCAGCTTGCATATATACACAATATATGTATATATGTAAACTATAACGCAAATTGATTAAACAAAAAATTACATGGATGATGATTTTTTTTTCTGAATGGAATTGAAGTATATAAACGTACCAGCGGATAGCCGTAATCCGAGAAATAAGGTGAGTACCTGAAATCAATTTTGCAAGTAGCCAAAGGAGAGTGTCATTAATTTGCTTTTTGAAATGTACATAGAAATGACGTGATGAGGTACATATGCATATAATAAAGCAACCTAAATACATACATTTCGTGAATGAATAACCTAAATATTTCGTGAATGAATACATCTGGATATCTCTCCTATATATGGGACTCCTAATTGCACATGGAATTACCTAAACAAACTTGGTCGATAATGCTGATTATTGATTATAAATTTCCTAATTCCTTGCTGTAAACTTGGGAACTCTACATTAAGTAACTGTATGAAGCACATTAATTGGTGTTCAGCCTAATTGCCTAAAGTAGACTAACTAATATATGTGCAGGCATGATTAATTTCAGTTTGGAGTACAGATATATCTTAACGTGTAGTACTAATCTCCGGCCTTAATGTGGCCAAGTGAGGTTTCATATGAAGAAATTCATTTGCATGAAAATTAATCATCTTAAATACTAGTCACTAGATTAAGAACACCAAGATCTATATCAATTAGCAGAGCTGCAGAATGGAAACTTTGAGATCTCTCTAGTTTCTTGCTACTTTTTTTTCCCCTCAGTGCATGCAGGCATGCGCATATTGCAGGAAGAACTGAGCAAGCAAGAGGGGCGCATGCAATGCAAAGCTTTTTGTAAAGTGGCGCGCATGCAACTGCATGACACTATATATACCGACCGGTACCCCACATGCCAGACGCTGTACCCGAGGCATTATGCTATACAGTATAGTATATACGTACATATACGGGCTAGCTATACAGTATAGTATATACTAGTAGCACGTCAAATGATCGATGAGGACACATGCAGCATGATCATGAGGTGCTCGATCGATCGATCACGCCTAGCTTAGCTTATACTACTCCTTTCAAGCTATTTTAAGTGCAGTTGTTGATTTATATATGTATCCAATGTTTGACCGTTTGCTTTATTAAAAAAAATGTAAAAAAAATTAAAAAGTAAGTTACGCATAAAGTACTATTTATGTTTTATCATCTGATAATAACAAAAATATTAATCATAAAAAAATTTAAATAAGACGAACGGTCGAACGCTGGACATAGAAACCTACAACTGCACTTAAAATGCGACGGAGGGAGGGAGTAACAGCTACTACAGCAAGTTGCACACATACACTACTAGCTAGCTGCTTCTCTTTCACTACTCACTATTTGCACACACATACACATGCATGAGAGAGATGAGAGAGATAGTAGCATTGTCTTTGTGTGGGCACATGCACATGGAGATGGAGAAGGAGAAGGAGGAGCTGGAGATGCACATGCAGATGGTGATGGACGGTGCAGTCGTTGGCCCCCTCCCTCCATTAAACGAGCTGAAGCTGAGACCAGCTAGCTCCAACGCCTTTAACCCCCCAAAACCATCCTCTTTACAGCTAGCCGGCCAACTTCTCTACTACATATCATATCCCAGCATGCATGCAATGCAATGCAGCAGATTGAGAAGCAAACACAAGCTCTATATATCGATCTCTAGCTAGCTAGCTAGCTGGCTGGCCGGTGGTTAGTGTGTGTACTATTCCTACCTGCAACTGTATATAGAAGGAGAGAGGGTGTGTTTAGTGCGCTAAAATTGAAAGTTTGATTGAAATTGAAACGATGTGACGGAAAAGTTAGAAGTTTATGTGTGTAGGAAAGTTTTGATATGATAGAAAAGTTGGAAGTTTAAAGAAAAAGTTAGGAACTAAACCAGACCAGAGATCGATATGAGTAGTTTACCCATACACATTGTAGGTCGGGATCCCCTGCTGGATGCCATGATCTGCCATGCTCAAGCTGGCACCACCACCGCCTGTCTGGATAATGGACTTCATTGCCCTCATATGCCCAGCTGCTCCAGTTCAATTCATGCATATTCACAAACAATTTATCAACTAATAAAGTACAGTATTCAATTACTATGCATGGTAATAAAGTACAGTATTCAATTACTATGCATGGTTTGTAATTAAGCATGATTAGTAATGGGCTGCTGGATAATTAATTAATTAATTAATTACAGTCAGTATATATATGAACAGGAGTATTGGACAATCCAAGGACGGCAGATAACTGCATGCCTGACAACATGCTACTATACACACTGCAAACTGCACAAGAAGCAAGCAAGGCAGCCTAGAAGGCTGGAATTAACGACTCCCGAGAATAACTAACCGTGCTCGCTTTTAGCACTTTTGCAGAAAAGCTTTAGCTAGCTCAGCTGGAGACCACGCAGCCTTTTCATTACCGGTGAAATACTGTCGGATGCTCGGATAGCATACTTTATCTAGCTCGATCGCTTGTTGTTTTGATCTTAATTCATATAAGCATTATCCAACTAACTATACTATCCAGCTTGATGACAGTGACCGGCCTTAATTTGGCGCGAAGCAATACCATATAGTTAGACATAAGTACTTAATGTGTACAGGTATTACTAATTAGTTTACATCACAATTAATAACTTACTAGCTTGATTCAAGAATTAGCATATCCAAAAAGTGACTACAGGATTTAAGCTTTTGTTAGTAGGAATTTGTTCTCAACTAACTGATCAATCAAAAGGGACGCATTTTTTGAGCCAATAATATAAATTAATTTGATTCTGAAGAATGCAATTTTTGCTCAAGGGAAAATGAAGAGTATATACTAAGTTTAGCAGTACGTGCAGTATGCTCCCAAAGTATGAGCATAAAATGATGCACAATACATGTTGTAGAATCTAGCTAAAAGATGCAAATTAAGCCAGGAAACGCACATATATGCTCCTCAGTTATTCTACATGATCATCATCAACCTTAAACTTGTCTCCACGTAGTGTCAGTTAATTATATGATCATCAGAAATTAAGAATCTGGATTAAAAAACCATGAAGAAAAGTTAAGGTGCGTGTTTTATGTGATAGTGAATTCGATTACCATAAGGTTGCAGAGACGCTGCAGCTGCCTTGGATCTCTGGACCCCAAGATATGCAAGATTGCAGTTGGCCCTCCTCCCATCGATCACCGGGTACGGATCAAAGCAAGCTTTCATAGCAGCCTCCGGCTCGCGGAATGTAACCTAGCAAAGCAGAAATAATAAAGATTCAGTAGAGATCGAAAGGTAACCAATCCAAGATCACAATAAAACCATGTAGCTAGCTAGATATAGATATCTTAAAAAATCGATCGATCAGTTAGGTTCTTCGGTGATTAATTATATGCAAGAAAGCTGCATATTTATCCTGGTTAATTAATTATTCTTTTGGTTGAAGAATTAACTTGGGGGGTGCAACTAGCTAGCTAGAACAGCTAGTTGGATCGATGCTGAAATTAAAATCCAAATTGATTGAAATCCAAGCAAACAGAAGTAGAATTGAATAGGAAGATGATGATTGATTGGGGAATTAAGCAGGAAGAGAGAAATAGGAACTCACAAATCCGTAGCCCTTGGATCTACCGGTGTTCTTGTCGGTGATGACGACGGCCTCGAGGATATCGCCGAACTGCTCGAAGTATCCCCGCATCCCCTCCTTCTGCGTCTCCCACGCGAGTCCCCCCACGAACACCTTCGTCAGCGTCGTGTCGCCGAACTGCCCCGCCGCGCCGCCGCCGCCGCCAGCCGACACAGCCATCTACAACCTCTACCTCTTCTTCTTCCTCGATCGATCGCTCGCTCCGATCTGTACTACTACAGTAACCTGGTGATCGATCTCAAAAGGCAAGGGCGATCGAGAGGGGGGCTGATGGCTATATCTATCGAGGCTTGATATGCAAGGGAGGATGAAGAGAAGGGTCCAACCTAGCTAGGTAGCTAGCACCAACCCTAGATAGCCTCGATATGGATGCTGGCCTTTGCTAGTACTACACCTATTAGCTTGAGTTGTAGAGAGAGAGAGAAGAAGAAGAAGCAAAAGAGGAAGGAGAGGAGAGGCCGAAAGGAGGAGGAGGAAAGAAAAGCGAAAGCTGGCAAAGGGAAAAGAAATCAACGAGAGAGAGGAAGAGGAAGAGGAAGAGGAAGAGGAGAGGAGGCGGGAGGAAAAGGCGGGTACGGGGGTACTCTCCTTACTCATCCATCGAGTAGGTATAAAGAAACATACTCCCTAACCCAAAACCTATTAGCTTATTTTGGGATGGAGAAAGTATCTTCTAACTTATTGTCCTCTTCTGATTTTAAGTAATTGATATTTAAGAGATGATCTAGAATAAGATTAGAGAGTGGACTCATCTCCTTCCTCCTTCAGCCCCCTACTCTTCCTCCTCCCCTCTTCTTCTTAGGGTTGCAAGCGGGCCAACCCGCGAACCCGCTTATAGACAAAATTAGTAGGTAACCTACGGATCACCTACTGATTTGACTTATAAATGGGTTTATGGATCGGCCCACTTGTATCTCTAAGTGCAGCAAGCCGAATCACGATATGAAAACCTACGGGTTATCACTTATTTGACATATAAGTAAGTTCGCGTGTTGGCCCGCTTTCATCCCTACTTCTTCTCCCTACATTCTATCAATTATGATCCAGCGGAGTAGAGGGGACTCAAGTCCCCCAGCACCCACGCTGCACTGACACATGGGTCTTATAGCTCGTGGGCCGACATGTTAGCAACTTACGACAGATGATAGTATATCAAAGGAGCTTCTTTAATAGGTATATATATCTCTCTATCCCGATGGCTTGTGTTTCATTTACTTAGGCAATGTGCATCAACATATGAATATTAAATTTTGAACTCGTTTATTGTGGATTATTAACCTACCTCTACATTATTCCCTCCGTCCAAATATATATATATGGCTTATTTTATTCGTTAAGAATATAATTCCCATCACACAAAATCGATGTCTTTAGATTTGTATTCGAAATATTTATAGTTACACTTTTATATCACATAAACGGTATATATAGGGTAAAACAATTGTTAGTCAAAGTCTTGCCAATATTTTTGGATGGGGGAGTAGTATATATCAGCTAGCTTAGAATGGAGGAATTTATTTTAGCAAATGGTGTGGTGGGAGAGTCATGGCAATGCACATGATTTCATCCAACAGTGTTCAAATTCTAATTTCTGTATATAAGAACTTTTTACTGTCACTTGAAAGGCGGTGCATTAGCTGCATACCGGCATAACAATGATTTGTAAAACGAAACCACACATGTCACGAAGCAAATTAATGGGTTAGTCTGCATTAAAAGGAGGGGATTAATTACTGTACTTTGATCCGTACTTACTATTGATGAATGTAGGAACAGTTGTTTAAACAGTATTTCGACTAGTCCTAATGAATCAGTAAGTAATAGGACCGGCAATTCATTCATAGTGAGAGCTGTAGAAAAAGATTGCAATTATTATGCTTAAGATTGATTGACCTATTTGCCTTTCGCCGTATGGATATTATTAAGTGTTAGCAAGTTGCAAGGCAAGGACCCAGTCATTAGGGATAATATTGCCAACACGTACTACATCTCTATGCACAATCCACATAAAGGATTAGTGCTAATTATTTGCAATCAGTACATATGTACACCTATCTGTGGGACCATAAGTGCAAAGTCCATATATATTTTGTGGTTACTGATGCGCTAGCTCTTAATTTAGTTTATAAAGATCTCAGAAAGTTAAGGCAGAAATGGTACAGTATTCATGTTTAGGTGGCCATAATGTGTTTAGTTTAGGTGTAATGACAACCCAAAGTGATCATATCTGTATCTAACCATGAAAATGACACCAGAATAGATATCAACAAAAAGCTAGAGTAGCCACCAAATAACCACACGAAAGAAAAGGAGGGGAGAAGAATGTGTGAATCATGTCACAAAAAAGGTTACCATTCTATTGGCTGAGTGGGAGACCAATACATGAATCTTCCTTGAGATGACAGCTAGCCCTATTAACAATAACTTGGCTTTCACCTAGCTGTGACCATATATGTTTAGTGTTTTAGTATTGCTCTATTATGATATACTACTAGTAAGACAAAGTGCTTTTGCAGTTGACCATTGTGAAATAGTGGAAGAACACATTCTAAGCTACAAGTAGCTAGATATATTTATGATTCTAGCTACTTATTAATACATACTTACAAAATAAGAAACCATGTTCTAAAAAAATACAATCAAGAATTCTGGGGTTAATGAGTTTTGGAAGTATATGTGCTGCTAGCTTTTGGGTTGAGTCCTCAGAAAGGTCAAAACTGTTATGTTGGTTTTGGTGTGTTTCACCAACCTTTATATTCATATTGACTTTTGATGTTGAACCTAAGCTAATCTGTTACTAACTTTGCATCAGTACTGAAGAATGTGTATGCATGTATGACAAATAGGGTACTTGTTAATAATAAGACATCCATTTGGTGGATATATGTACTATATCTGCAAAAGCATACCCATGGGAATAGAACAACATGCTCATTGCTGTAGACCTTTCAACCCTGATCTGGCCAACTTGTCTTCAAAAAAGGCTTTTCATTTTTTTTTAGTAAAGAAAAGGCTTTTCTGGTAGAACAGAATAGTGGAGGTTCTCCAGTTGCATTTCTAAAATGAAACCTTGCGTCACAAGTGATCCAAAGCAAACATTTTTCTTCCTCTAAAAAAAGTCAATTGATTCACATGTATTATCTTGATCTCATCTCAAACTCTCTTAATTAGCAGATAACTTAGAGCTTAGAGAACTTTAATGATAGTGACGGCAGCATTATGCAAGCGCATTACATCTTGAGTAGAAATTTCTGACATGTTCATAAATCAGATGCTGCAAAATCATTGTTCTTGAGTAGAAAACCCAACAGAAATGATGCAACCGCAGCCAAATTCAAGACAATATTGTGATCTATCAACGAGGTGTGAGTGTCGTGTGAACTACTCACTATGATCACATCGAATCCTGACCTGGACGTGAAACATCGTTATTCATCAGAGATTATCCAACTGGGTTAGACGTTGATGGCCTAAAAGTGAGGTCAAGCTTTCTTCACTAGTACATCCATCATATCGTATCTTTGGTCTGTCGCTGGTATTGCATACTTTATCCTTTTGACAACTGTCTTGCAGGCACCAAACTTTGCTTTTTGACCATGGGGGTGGGCCAGTCTGTAAGGACCTGCAGAATATATCACTGAATTTGGTGAGAGATGATGAATCGAAGCTGAATTTGCAGTGTATTCACATTCAGTGTAGATACACAACCACAAGCAAAGTGACAGATTTAGCTGATAATAGAAAGACGAATCTACATAGTATCAATATTGAGTACATCAGCAGGCCACCATTAGCATCATCCTAAAGAACTGCCAGATATATATGGAACGAAGAGAATGGTCCATGTCATAAGGTGATAGCTTACTCCAAAGTGATGCAGCCATATTCACTGTTATGAAGAAGTGTGCTCTGTTTGGCACTCCCAACCAGTTCCTCTATGATAAGTAGATAACAGCGCAATTTAATTGTGTACTTAGTGCATGACATGCTGTTGTGATACTCATGCCGACAGCTCTAATTTCTCAAAATGATACTGCTCGCCAGCAACTACTTTTAGAAGCTGAGAATATCTACCAACCGACGTTGCTTTATGGACCACAATTAGCTAAGAACATAAGATGTGTCTTATTGGCCACAAAATGCAGAGCAATCCTGCTGTTGGAGTTGAGTACTGTCAACTTGGCATTTGTTTAAATTCTTCCAGCTAAAGACCTTTAGTCTCCAAGTGTTTGCAACAACATGCCTCATACCATCTGCAGGATGTCTGGATCAGATCCAAGTGCCATAAAGCATAAACATGGAAACTGCTAATGCAGGTGACAGGTGATCATCCACGGAGTTTCCATTCAACTGTTCAAGAAATCCAAATGTATAGAATAGGGGTCTAGACAGATGCAAAATACAATTCGTAGTCAGCAAATGAGTTGATGCCACACAAGGTATCACCCTGTTACCTTGAAGCCTCCATGATCATAAAGAACAGTGCCTATATTATCTCCAGTCTCATCATCATTATCATCATATTCACTAGGATTAGCTTCTTCGTCAGACTCCGAAGCGTCAGTGATATCAGAGAAACCATCATTATCCATATGCGATAGGTCCTTCCCTTGACTCGGTTCTTCCATTTTCAGAGAAGCAGCTCTTCTATCATCACAATAAACAGGATCAACATTCTGGGATTGTGGGTTTCCATAAAGTGCAATATGCCGATAATAAAGTTCAAGCTCTTTTTCAGACACGGCAATAAAACGCCTCACTGTCTCCAGTGATTGTTCATATTTTGATTTTTCAAGTGCCTGATGAAAAAAAGGGACAGAGGTAAGTGCGCAAAATGATGCATAGAAAACATCAGTTATCTGGCATTTCTACAAGCTACCAACCATAGGCAATAATCCATCTGAGACAACTGAACTGGGTAAACAGAATCAACAAACCTACCTTTTTCTTTGATAGTGTATCGACTGGTGACATGACATCTGGCTGAACATAGTTCTTTCCCCGATAGAAGACTATGGTGTCATTTCCAATAGTATTAATAGGGATACCACCACTCAGTCTGGCTATCTCACTTGCGTACTCCTGGATTTGCCCTGGCTTGCAGGGTTTGCAGATGACTTTTACAGTCTCATGTTTCTTCCAGTGCAAATGCATGTTTAGAATAACACCACCAAAGACTCCTCTCCTTCCAACAGGGACATAATTTGACTTTTTTTGAGAAACCTTCTTCAAATAAAATCTTTCCTCGCCATCAAGATCATCTTGTTTAGCCATAGGGCCTTGTGCTTTAGCAATCTCATACTTCTTTAACTTCTCAACCAACATAGCTTCTTTCAATTTGGCCTGGAAGAGAAACAGATAGTCTTAGTTTGTACTCCCCTAGAAACAAAACAAAGAGAAATCAAGCACATTGTCTTCCAACATATTTAGCATATGTACTTATGAAAGTTCCTTGGAAACCAACTACTTCTAAATTCTGATTATATCATAGAAATAGAAGAAGACAAATTATGAAGGAAAGTATATTGGCAGTGAATGGAAGCTAGAATGCTTATTCAAATACTGAATGGCAACCAGCAATGTCCTACTCTGAATGAAAGATGCTTAATTTGATTCATTGATTGTAAAGATTGCTTCAACAAGAAACTAGTCGAGCAAACTAAATTAAGCAAATATGTAAAAAGACATACCTTCTCAATCTTGTATTTGAGTCGAGCTTCAGGTGTAGGAAATTTCTGTTTTATCTTCTTTCCCTTGGGTCTGATACGCCGTGGATCATTTTTATTGGCCTCTTTCCTCTTCTTCTTTTCCCTCTTCCTCTGAAGCTTCAATCGCTTCTTTGTCAAATACCCCCGCTTCTTGGAAGGTTCCACCTCCTCAATCTCAAACTTGGGTTTCCCATCATCAGATAGAACTAGATTGACTGAGCTATGGCTAGCCCATCTAACCATCCATGGAGGACTAAACTGATAAAAGGGATTTAAGCATTTCCCAAATGAAGCAATAGCAGGCCTGCAACAAGTAGCAGGAAAAAAATACCAGGGAAATTAAACCTGAATTGTCATTGGTTACATATTACTCACATCATGCTTGGTAAGCTACACGGAGTAATTTTAGTGAACAAGTAGGCAACTCTTGCCAAATGAACATCAGTGCTATATTCTTTACAGAAACAACAATCGTTTGGGAGGAAACTCCTTTATATGATTATTGGAATTAAAGTTGCACACATGCTTCATGTTGCATACATCATTTTTGCCGCCTGCAGTTTCCAGCTCCTCATAAACAAACACCTATTCACAAATTCTAGTAGTAATAATTTGGTATTTCTCCCATCTAACCAATGAGGATGTACTCGAGGATCAGGAGAGAGGAGAATCGAGTAACAGATAGAGTTACCTGAGAGGTTCAGGGGAAGGCGAGATTGGTGCCCTCTGGGACAGATTGAGGAGTGAGAACGAAGCCAACTTTCTCAGGTTCTGTGACAGGACGCGGGTCGCCATAGCCCACTAGTCCTATGCCAACGCATTGAAAAGTGGTGTAGTCAGGAATATTTTGTTGAGTGTGCCTAACTTCATATACCGAAATTTTCTAAGACCGCAAATCCTGTATGAAAGTACAAATTTTAGTTAAAAGTGTGATACAAATATAGGAATAATATCTCATAATATCACTAATCGACAAAAAAAGAGAGAAGATCATATATAAAAGGTCTTACATAAATATAGCAGATTCACATAGAACAAATAAGATGTGTGTGACAGAGGGAGAGAGAAGCACTTGTAGGTTGTGGCATGGCCACTGTCAATGGTGATCGCACAAACTCGTCATGATGGAAATAATGAATATAATGGTTGTAAATACAAGAACATATCACTAGAACGGATGATAATTTAAAGATCTCCGCAATTTCAACTCTAAAAGGTAGTGAATTAAAAAGGCATCGGGTCTGTTTATTACCATTGACTCACATATACCTAGTTTATTACTATGGCATTTCATCGAACACCTTTCTGACATGAAAAAAAAAAATCAAGAGCAGTACCAGAGGGAGTATAAGAAACAGAGAAAGACACCATTGTTATCTTGCCACTGCTGAATTACTACTCCACCGATTATCGTAGCACCACCGAAACAGTTAATCGCAGTAATCAATTCAGATTCAAAACCAATAAAAAAGATTGGGGATTTGAGAAAGAGGATTCATAGATGAATTTCTTATCTCACTATGGA
Organism: Oryza glaberrima; assembly: GCF_000147395.1. Classification (NCBI taxonomy): domain Eukaryota; kingdom Viridiplantae; phylum Streptophyta; class Magnoliopsida; order Poales; family Poaceae; genus Oryza; species Oryza glaberrima. The sequence continues at coordinate 38,735,912 of NC_068326.1, read as the reverse complement.
TGGTATACCCGTGTAGCCAAGGGAGCAAGGGAGGAGGAGCTCTGGTTAGCCGGAGTAGAGGCCGACAGGCGAGAGGGGCAGAGAGCTAGCAGCCTAGCCAACAAGGGCGTGGCGGCCGCCGGCGGGCGCCCCAGCGCTCGCGAGTCGCGAGCGGCGGTGGTCTAGGCAGCTCTTCAATAGGCCGTCAGGGAATCAGGAGAGTCACTCGGCGGGGCGCGGGATTGGATCTGCAGCCGAGGAACGCCGGCGACGGCGCCGGCGAGGGGAGAAGCGGAGCCGGAGGGGAGACGCACGGGGCTTCACGCAGACGCGGCGGCGACGGCGAGTGCCACCAAGCGATGACTGGATGACTGGCCACGGCCCACGGCCCAAGAGTTAAGAGGCCCAACACGTTCGTGGGAATCCCGTTCCAGCCCAACTCGTAGTAAGGCACGCTGCTGTGTCCTTGTTTAAAAAGAATATTTTTCATTTTTAAATTTTTATTTTTTTAATATTTACAGAAATATTTTACCGGCGAAAATATTTACAGAAGTAGACTGAGGGCGGCAGGTGACGGACAAGATGAAAAAAAACTAGAAAAATGCATTTTTAGCAGGGTGAAAATTGCATTTGCCCCCTTGCAGCCCTTGCAGAGGGCGGCAAGGGACCTCAGTGCAAAATGCACACACCTTGCCTCTCTCCACTTGGACGGCAAGGGCCATTTCTGTAAATATTTTGGATGGTATAATATTTCTGTAAATATTAAAAAATAAAAATGAAAAAATAAAAAAAAATGTTTTCTTTATATTTTGTTAAAACCCACAAACAAATGTTGAATACAAAAACATATGAATCGAGAATCCTAGTTAGTTCTCGTGAATTTATTCATGTATGTATTTACAAGGATTTCTCCTCCTTGATATAGTATAGTAGACTGTAAAAAGGCGATCAGAATCGTCTTGGCAACCTGCCCTGGGCAATCTTGATATGCATGGAGGAGTTGTAGTGAAACACCTCCGGCTGCATCGTCTCCAGCGACAACACCTCCGACTGCAGGTAGCAGAAGCCGTCGTTGGGGTCGAATCCGTACACGAACTGCGCCGCCATGCACGCGCAGTCGCCCAAGCACGCCGCCTTGCACGCCGCCTCGCCCACCCTCTCCAGCGTCCGCATGCTGGTGTCGTGGCTGTTGAAGTAGGCCGTGTCGCGCAGCGACACCAGCCGGTGCCGCGCGCGCCGGGAACGGCATGTCGCCGGCGGCGCCGGCGGCGACGTCGGGACGCAGCCGCGGTTCGGCCGCCGGAAGTCCACCGCCCGGAAGTTGGCGGCGTCGGGGCAGCTGCACTGCATGTCCGTGCACACGCCGTACGCGCCGCACACCGTCGGGTACGCGCAGTCGCCGGGGTAGGGGTGGAGCACGTCGCCGGCGGCCTCCCATCTCATCCCGTTCGAGCGCCACTCGTAGAGGCGGAGGTGGCCGTCGTGCTCCAGCCGCATGTACTGCACCGTGCCGGCGGCGACGGCGGGGAGCTGGACGGTGGCCAGCTGCTGGCCGCCGGGGCGGTCGAGCACGGCGAGGCTGCCGTTGGTGTACGCCGCGTAGGCGCCGGCGTTCTTGCTGTAGCCAAGGACGTAGTAGCGCTGTGGCGGCTTGGCGTCGACGTAGGCGGCGAGGCCGTCGTCGGCGACGGCGAGGTATATCCTGCCCTCCGACGAGTTGTCAAACGACGCGTTGGCGGTGAGCCGTGCGCCCTGCTTCAGCGACTGCCCGACGACGAGCGTGTCGGTTGGGTGGTCGAACGACTGCCACACCGTCCGGTTGCTTCCGTCGAACAGCACCAGGTTGCCGTCGCTGTTGATGCTCATCCCGGAGACGCCGCGCCCCGCCGCGCCGGCCGACCATAGCACCTTGCCGCCGGGCGATCTCAGGACCAGGTCGCCGTCCGCCGTGAGCTCCGCGGTGGCGCCGTCCCCGACGGGGACGGCGCGGTTGGCCGACCACACCACCTGCGGGATGCCGGTGGTGACCGCGGTGATCCCGGCGCCGCTGTTGCAGTACACGACGGCGACGCCGAGGAGGAAGTCGGCGCACGGCGCCCCGGCACGGTGGTTGGTGCAGAAGAAGCCGAAGGCGAAGGAGGGGCCGAGGCGCGCCGGGTTGAGGCGCAGCAGCGCGGCGCGCGCCACGGAGCCGTCGGTGTAGGCGACGTGGTGGCGCAGCGCGGCGTCGGTGTTCGCCCACGTCGTGGACGGCTTCGCCGTCGGGTAGTCGTACGGCTGCGCCTGCGCGCGGAGGAGGCAGAGCGCGAAGCCCACGCCGAGCAGCGCCGCGTGCCGCATCGTTGGTAGAAATGCAAGGAGTTTGATGGTGGTGGTGTGTGGTGCGAGTTGTCGTGGTGGAGGCGAGTCGGAACGTTTTTTTATAGCTTTGGATTGCGTGCCCCGTGGTTGGATGGGCGTTTTCCTTGCATGGGCATGCATGGTGCACACCGCGCGCGCCGCTGGTTGAAGACTAGTAGAACAATCTGATACCAACGCGGTGTCGGTGTCAATGCCTATCTGGGAATCAATCAACCGGAGCAAACGCGTAGCGGTGCATTGCGGGCCAGCTGCATGCATGTCTCGTCCCCTCTGTGTTTGACTCTGCTGGCTTAAAATTCGTTTTCGCAGTGCTCAACAGCGAGCGGATTGTAGCAATTGTAGCTTGCGACCACAACGTTCGGTAACGTTCTCCCAAAGGCCAAAACCGCTCGTTTATTTTTAAACCAAATTATGTCCACGGATGCCTCGGGCCTATAAGCTAACTATAAACATATTTTAATAATATAAAAAAAGAGAGAGAAAAACAGTGGGTTACAAATTTATAACCAACTACAGTATATACTTTAAAGCACAATGTGTATATGATAAATAGGACCAGAAATTAATAGTGTAGTATATGTTATAGGTAACTATTGTATGATTTAACTACTCCTACCATCCTATAATATAAAGGATTTTGATTTTTTGCTTGCACTGTTTGACCACTCGACTTTTTCAAAAAAATTTAGAATTATTTGTTATGTTATTTGTGACTTACTTTATTATCCAAAGTACTTTAAGCACAACTTTTCATTTTTTATATTTGCATAAAATTTTTGAATAGGACGAGTGGTCAAACAGTGCAAGCAAAAAGTTAAAATCCCTTATATTATAAGACGGAAGGAGTATTAAATTGACTATAAATAATTTAGAGTTAATAGTTGACTACACTATTAAACTTGCTCTCAGGCCCTAGATTCGTTTGTCATTGTTAACAATTTTTCGAGGAGCTTAGCTCTGGCAACCACTGGCGATTGGGTGTCGGCTAACAATGGTGATGGAGCACGCCACGGCGCGTCGCATCCGCACGCCAAGAACGAAACGAAAAACCCATTCCCGCGCCGCTGCGCACACGGGAAAGCAGCAGCCACCGCGGCAGCAAATGCCCAGCCCGGAAGTAGCAGTCACCGTCTCTCCCCGGCAAGGAGAGATCGTGGGCCTCATGGGCCGCAGCGTGAAGGATAGTCGTTCTTAGACAAATGGGAATTTTTTTCATTTTTAATTTTTTTTAATATTTACAGAAATAATCTGTCGGCGAAAAAAATTATAAGAATAGACCCTGCCGCACCCAACAGAGGGCGGCAAGCTGACGTAGCAGACGGGGGAGGGACGGGCGGTGACGGAGGGAGGGTTTTGTTGGGGCGGCAAGGGGTCCCAATGCAAAAAAGCCAGCCGGGGCTGGCCATTTTGCAAGCGGCCCCTTGCCGCCCTCTGTTGGGGCGGCAGGCCTCGCTGCCTATAAAAGGCCTGCCGCCCCTGCCCCCAGCCCTCATTCCTCCCCTTACAACTCCAGTTAAAAAAAACAGAAGGGGAGGAGAAGAAAAGAAAGGGCGAAGCCCTGCCGGATTCAGACATCGATTTCAGGTAATATTCATAGATCCTATATGTGACTATTAAGTTTACTGCTGTGTATTTTTTAAAACTTTGTTTGAATAAATGCATTATATTTTTAGGGTTTTAGTTGTACTAATCTAGAACTGCGTATTGTAGATGGTAAATACATAGATCTGCTAGCTTCAAATCAATACTTTACCATTACATTGGCGTACACGAGAAGATATTACGTTATAGGTGTTTATTGCATGAAAGAATAATATGATCTAGTTATTTCGTTGACAGATATGTCGAACAAACAAATATTTCAAGTTTACCATGGCCCAGGAAACGTCCGTTACGGGCCAACTGGGGTAGATCTGTCAGAATTTATTGTATCAGAAAGGGGAATTGATAGACCGGCAGAGAGGAGTGTACCTTTTATAAAAGGATGGTTGATGAGGGGTTTGAGAGTTGATCCACAGACTAGTGACATAACAATCAATGTTATAGTAAGTCGGGCAACTGAGGGTTTTTATTGGGAACTAATGCCAGTTCAAAATTCTCGAATGTGAAGATGGTATGTGGAGAATGCATTGCAACGCGGGTGGCCTCTAGCTATGGTTCCGTTTGTTCACCCGAAGGATCCAGGTGTGCAGATGAACATGGATGATGGCGAGGGACTAAATGAGAGTTATGTGGAAGAGGTCAACACACGAGAGGAAGGGGGCGTAGTAGCTCCAGTGGGCATTCAACCCGGTGATGGAGTGGCCGATGAGGGGGAGACTGTCGGTGCCATTGTGGATGAAATGGAGAGAGAGGATTCTGACAACGAGCGTGTGGAGGAAGGTGATTCGTCAGATGATGAGACGGATATTAATCCAGCCGAATGGGCTAGTCAGGATTTTTCTGGTCTGGTCGTATCTGAGGAGGATAGTGTGAGATGGGAGTACAAAGAAAATGAGGTTATTCAGGGAGCGATTTATAATAGAGCAGAAGATATGAAGGAGGCGGTAAAGCATTTTGCAGTGTCACTTCATAGAGAGTTTTGGGTTGCCAAGTCGAACCGATCGCAATATGAAGTTCGGTGTGTTAAGGAAAAAGATGGTTGTCCCTGGAGAGTGCACGCTTATAAGGGAAAATGGAAGGATTACTGGACAGTGTCAATTGTTACCAAGCATACATGTTTTCTACCTGGTGTTCAGAAATACCACAGGAACATTACATGTGCATTTGTTGCATCTGAGATGTATGCGCATGTCATCGATAATCTGACATATAAACCATGGTCAATAATCCGACACATCGAAGAGACATACAAGTATACTATTAGCTATGCCAAGGCATGGAGGGCCAAACAGAAAATAATAGAGATGAGATTTGGAACTTACGAAGCCTCGTATGACAATTTGCCACGCCTGCTTGGTGTTATCGAAGAAAGAAACCCTGGGAGCTCTTACGTAGTGAAGAAATTCTCCTCAATTGAACATCCTGGCAAGAGTGTGCTGCAAAGGGCGTTCTTAGCTCTACATGCATGCAAGATGGCATTCGTGCACTATCGTCCTGTTCTCTGCATTGATGGCACATTCTTGACCGGTCCCCGTCCATCTGCGGACGTTCCTAGGCCGACTCCCCCTCCACACGGAGGTTAGTATTTTTAATGATTTTTTCTACATGCCTCGCACATCTATGTGAGTCGATTGATCCGATTGCTTCAGGGTTTCGTGCACCGTTCAGCACCCCGCCTTCCTCGGCTAGGCCTTTTGTTGTGCCGCCCACAGGTAATTAAAAAAACAACAGTACTTCGACAATCAATTTACATGCAATTTATGTCTTAGCTTACAAGGGTCCCGTTGTCGATGTCTAGGTTTCGCCCAGTTCTCTACGACGCAGGCCGCCCACTTCTCCCAGGCTGCAGGGTCAGCGTCTCAGGCATCTGCGTCGACCTCGCACTCAGCGCAGTTCTGGCAGTACACCGGGACTTCGTCACAGGCACCCGGCACGTCGAGTCAGGGTCCACCACTGCACCATGCTGGGACCTCGTCGGAGTACGGGGTGGCTTCCGCCTTGCTCTTCGACATCACCGACTTCGACTTCGCTTCAGGCTTGACACAGGACGTCATTGGCCCCTCACAGCTGGGAGGCGCACCGCCGGTGCAGATGCAGGACCAGTCGCTGTCCACCCCGCCGCCAGACACTCGTGCTACCCGTGCTGTGCCACCGGATCGTTTCACGTACCCCCAGGACCACGTGCGAGCACAGGGACGGAGGACCAAGCGTGGTCGCGGCGTGGGGCAGGGCCAGTAGCAGACTTCTCTTTGTTTATTTACTTCACATGCTAGTATTGTATGCTTCTGTGATGAATACGTTGTTGTTATTCGGGTTCTCATCCCTGAACTTCACTACTACTTTTTACGACTGCACGATACCTTTCGGCGCATGCACGACTACTTTCTGCCGCACCGATGCAGCCTCCTTTATTCGTGTGCGGTACGACTAATTGCCCGCCATTGCCCGCATACGACCAATGTAACTTTCGGCGCCAATCAAGCGTACCCACCATGCCCCGCGACGTTGACATGTCAGGGATATCACTGCGATTTTTAGTGCCTATATAAGTCGCCTTAACGAGCGAGGCCTCACAATCTTTCATAACTCAGTCACATTCAGTATCCTCTTCCCAACTTGCTTTATTACAAATCCTACCATCTTTCATCAATGCCTAGACGCCTGGGCGTTGAGGACCCGAACTGGCGTAGCGATCCTTGTGTATACCTACTACCACCTTGGTGCCAGCGTCCTCTCTGCCTATGCGGTGACCGATGCCAACTAATGGCTTCGAGGAATCCTGATATTCGAGGAAGGCGCTTTTTTAGGTGCCCTAACTATGACCGTGAGGTATTTTATTATCTGCATATGATTATTCATTCCGTATGGGCAATTGTTTTATTCCTCGTATTACTACTCTATTCGTCAGACCCGCACTACGGCTTGTGCATACATCAAGTGGATCGATATAGAAAATCCCGTTCTCGACCTAACCACTTGTTTACAAGAAGGACGCTGGTATTTCGCATCCAAAAGTACTGAGCAATACTTGCAGAGAAAAGCGGCTTACGAACGACAATGTCGTGAACAACAATGTGACTGGCGGGTGCTAACTATGGCACTCCCTCCATGGGAAGCCCGTCCAAGATGCAGGTGCGGTGATTGTTGTCAGGTTCTTCGTTCCATAAAGCCTACGACATTGGGTCGAAGGTTCTTTGTTTGTCCAAATATTCTTGACGATGATTTCATGGTAAGAATATTTTGATTATCATGAATCCTTATTTTCTCACAACATTTACTAACTTCGCTCGCTTCACATCTATTCTTTCCCCCCAGGAACCACCAAGGAGATGTCAATACAGAGAATGGATAGACACCAGAAGGGTTCTAACTCCACCTAGCCGTGTTGTGCATCTTGAACTACCAGAGCAATACAGGGTTACTAAAGCGCGGTTTGAGAGAGGAGAGGGATCCTCACGTAGGGGTTAGCTATTATCAGACAACTTGGCATATTGAAATTTCTACTGTCATACCTCCTTATCCCATTACTACATCGTCGTTGTGTTCAACTCTTGCACTACCTCCCTCCTAGTTCGAATCTAATATCATCTATGTAACCGCAATGGAAATAGATGTATCATGTTCAAATTCGACTACTATTTCTTCATGTTACATAATTCTCCTTGTTTAAGTGCATATAATGTTTCTACGACCGAGACTGCGATAGGCCTATATCAATTTCGCACACTAATACGTCGAATAAGTTACAAAATAATATTTCACTTAACATATGAAATTGCGAAACAACCAACTTCAATACATTTTTATAACATTATTAACAAGTTTTACCAATAAATACTTCTTTAATTATTATTAACGTAACATAGAAAAATCATTTGGCTGGTAAATTTTGCATCTGGGTCCCTTGCCGCTCTAGCAAAGGGCGGCAAGGGACCTCAATGCAAAAAAGCCAGCCCCTCTCCACACCCCTCGCATCCAATTTTGTATCTCTCCGCGGAGTTGCAACCTTTTTATTTTTATTTTATTTTTTGATATTTTTTTCACGATTAGGAGCACACAAGAACCAACCATAGAAAAACTAAACTCAAATGGACGAAATATATGACATGTGGAATTTTCTAACCCCTCTCCCCTCTAGAGTAGGAGAGAGATGTGCAACTTTTTTATTTTTATTTCATTTTTTTGATATTTTTTCACACTTAGGAGAACACAAGAACCAACCATAGAAAAAAAAACTCAAACGGACAAAATATGTGGCATGTAGAATTTTCCAAAGCTCTACCGAAAAACTTCTCTCCTCAAAAACACAATCTTACAAGCGGAATTTGGAGGTCTTAATATCGCCGAACCCGGCGAAGCCAGAAGAATCGGATGTAACTTTTTCTGTAGATGTCCGTGGATATATTATTTGCCTCATTCCGTGTCCGTAAGATAAAGTTACGCCTGTTTTAATAAATGACACCCGAATGACGTCTATTTTCGGTAGAGATTTAGAAAATTTTACAAGTCACATATTTCGTTTATTTGAGTTTATTTTTTCTACGGTTGATTTAGATTTAAATAAATAATCTTTAATTATTATCAACATATCTGGAAAGAAGCATGTGGCTGTTTTGCATCTGGGACCCTTGCCGCCCTACCCTAGTAGAGGGCGGCAAGAGACCCAGATGCAAAATGCACCAGCCAAATGCTCTAGAGGGCTGGGAAAATTGCATTTAGCCCCTTGCCGCCCCTAAGGGGCTAAATGTAATTTTCCCAGATGGCGGCAGACGGCGGCGCCGTCTGCCACGTCAGCTTGCCGCCCTCTACTGGGGCGGCAAGGTCTATTTCTGTAAATTTTTCCGGCGATAGATTATTTCTGTAAATATTAAAAGAAATAAATTTAAAAATGAAAAAAATTCAGACAAATGGGCTACGCAAGGAGAAATCGTGGGCCTCATGGGCCGCAGCGTGAAGGATAGTCCTTCAGAGACAAGCGGGCTTTACATGGGCCTTGAACCCATGGGCTCAATGTTTCGGCCTATGAAGTAGCCACTGGACAGTAAACGCGGCGTGGCTGCCGTTTTGGCAGCGAAGCGCTATCCACCCAGAGCGGAGCCTTGGCATCCCTACAATGGCGGCACACTCCCACGTCATCCCCTTCCTCTCCCCGGCGGCGACGTCCGCGCGCTGCTCCCCCTACGGCCACCGCCGCCGCGGCCGCGCGGGGCTCCTGCGGTGCGCGGCGGCGGCGGGGCAGGCGGGGTTCTTCACCCGCCTGGGACGCCTCATCCAGGAGAAGGCCAAGAGCGACGTCGAGAAGCTCTTCTCCGGCTTCTCCAAGACCCGCGAGAGCCTCTCCGTCGTCGACGAGCTCCTCACCTACTGGAACCTCGCCGACACCGACCGCGTCCTCGACGAGCTCGAGGAGGCGCGTCCCCTGCTCCACTGCTCTGCATGCTGTTCTCTCCTTCACTGTTCGGCGCTGCTTCTGTCTTCGTTTTTTTTGAATGTTTCCTGCTTGGTCTCGTGCACGCAGGCTCTGCTGGTGTCGGATTTTGGCCCCAAGATTTCGTTCCGGATCGTGGACACTCTACGCGAGGAAATCCGCGATGGCAAGCTCAAGTCTGGGGCTGAGATAAAGGTCATTTCAGTTTCCTCTTAGTGTACATTGACATCGGCATTGTGATTGGTCTGATGATTCATTTTGTCATCTGTGGTGGTTGATTGTGCAGGAAGCGCTGAAAAGGTGTATTCTTGAACTGCTGACGAGCAAAGGCGGCAATCCGGAGCTGCAGCTCGGTTTCAGGTTCTGCTTTCTCCTGAATTCCTGCTCAGTGCCATTTGTTGCTTGCTGTTTGTAATTTGAGCAATGTTGTTCATCGTTATGGCAGAAAGCCGGCAGTTATCATGATTGTGGGAGTGAATGGAGGTGGAAAGACTACCTCATTAGGTACTCCTCTTGCATGCTTGGCTTTGTTAAGCTTAGATGTTTTTGTTCCATTCTGATAGATGGTCAATAAACGGTAACACACTCTCCTATGGTCCTACCCTAGTACCCTACTATATGGACAATTGACATTATGATGATGTTCTAAAGGCACAAAACATGGTTATATAGGCACGCAAGTGCATTTGTGAAGGAAAAAATATTTGGTTATAAAAGCACAATACTGTAATTAGGCCATCACAAGATTATCTCTTATACACCAATGTACTAGTTACTCGAAGTGAATTTATCACGCCTATGTAAGGTATTTTCAGCTCAATGCAAAACTACTTGCATATTAAGCTTGGATTGTGGCATAGCATTGGATTAAGCTTCTGCAGGTTATCTTGTTGCTTTAAAGCTAATATGGTACCTAGATAGTAAGGAGCTCCTCAATATGCAGTTCTGGTTCGGGCATTTTCTACCATCTGCATCTGGCATCACTATTTAGTTTGGAACGTTTTATACAGCATGATGCTTTGAAGTGGAAGATTGATCTTACTCCTTTTTTATGTATTTGTAGGAAAACTTGCTTACAGATTCAAGAATGAAGGAGTGAAGGTGAGGCTATTTTCTAGACATACCCTGGTTTATAGGCTAGATGCATGGGGAATTCAGCTATGTACATATTGCCTCACCACATTCTCTGAACATGTAATATTGTACAATAGATCAAAATAATGAGTTCATGTTCATGCTTTCAACAATAATATAGGTATTGATGGCAGCAGGTGATACCTTCAGAGCAGCAGCTCGTGACCAGCTAGAAGTTTGGGCAGAGAGAACAGGTTCAGAGATTGTTATCGATAATGATAAGAAAGCAAAACCTGCATCAGGTATGATTTTTTGATCTGCCAAGCATTGTGATCACACTCTGTTCTCATAAGGAGGTTAGCTTCTATGTTTCATCTAATTTGACTTGCTTGGTAGTTCTCTCGCAGGCAGTGAAGCGCGGGAAGCGTGAAGGATTTGATCTTGTTCTTTGCGACACGTCAGGACGTATGATTATTTTAGTGACTGAGAGCAGAATATGCATATGTTTGGTGATTTGCTGATTGGTTGAAATGACTTTGTTTCAGCACTTATTTTTCAGGACTTCATACAAATTATGGTCTGATGGAAGAATTGGTTTCCTGCAAGAAAGTCATAGCTAAAGCCCTTCCGGGTGCTCCTAATGTATGCTGTGTTTACATGCAAAGGACTTGATTTTGTGTTGATTGGGTCATTTTGGCATGTGCAGTACTTTTGAGGGCAAGCTTAGAGAAGCACGGTTATGATTCTAATACTTCATAGCGCTCTCATTGTTATTAACTACTAGCATATATTCCTTGCTTAACAGGAGATCTTGCTGGTTCTGGATGGCACGACTGGCTTGAATATGCTACAACAAGCGAGGGAGTTCAATGATGTAATCACCATTTCCTGGTTATTTTGGTACTCCTGATTTTTCTTTTTTTTTTCATCAAGATATAACGAACTCTGTTGGCTTAATGCCAGGTTGTTGGAGTCACAGGATTCGTCCTAACAAAGCTTGATGGAACTGCTCGTGGTGGTTGTGTGGTATACACATATTCCTTGCCATATGCAGTTTATAAACAACAACATTTTAGTGGTTCACCTGAATTTTGTTGTTTGATCTATTGCAGGTTAGCGTTGTAGATGAACTTGGAATTCCAGTAAAGTTTATTGGTGTTGGTGAAGGGATGGAGGATCTTCAGCCTTTTGATGCTGAGGCATTTGTTGAAGCCATTTTTCCTTGAGCTAGGACGCTTTGTTTTTTGAGATGGAGAATTTGAAGTTTCGGAGAGAGCATGTTTGCTTACTTGTACATCATTCTGGTTTTTCACTCCTGTGACAATTTCACTATGTGTCCATCCTGTATTCATGTAATATATATTTGCTAACATGCTAGGAAATTAGAAGCAAAATTTTGGACCATCACAGTTTTGTTCAGTGTTGTGTCACTTCTGGTTTCTCCCATTGATCCTCTGACTGAAGCCTATGCACATGCATGAACAAGTATCTAACAGTTTTGGGCTTAAAATATGCACCATACTGTCACAAGATTTGTTGGGCTTCAAATCAAAACAGCATATAAATTCTGAAAAACAAATTAACCAAAGTTTTACGTGTTCTATGGTAAAAATCAGTAGAATTCTTCAAGTCAGTTTGCAGTCCATTTAACCGCTCATCCTTTCAGCGCGCGGTCGAGATAGGCTGACCATCCCTTAGGTCCTGTACTTTTCTCCAATAAGAGTTGGATAAAGATAAATATTTTCGTGTCACGCTTTTCAAACTGCTAAACGGTGTGTTTCGTGCGAAAACTTTCTATATGAAAGTTGCTCTAAAATATCATATTAATCTATTTTTCAAGTTTGTAATAATTAAAACTCAATCAATCATACGTTAATACCTCATTTTGCGTAAAAAACTTAATCTTCATCTTTAGGAGAAAAGAATATCACCTTAGAGAACACATATGACCCATGATTTCGGCGAATCCCATTTAAGCCCAAATATGCTATCCCGTTCCGGCCAAAAGATGAGTGTCACAAATTCTTACGATGACGGTGCTCCGTGCTCGCATCTAAGGTGCGAAAGGTGCAAGGAAATAGAAAATTAGAAAAAAAATGAGGATCTATGTAGGAATACAATCTAAGTAGAAAATACAATATAGAAATAACCAGTAGAATGCATGTACTTCGTTATGGGATTAAAGGAGAAAATCAAATGTTGTGGAATAATTATATTGCTTATCATTGTAAATATAGAGTATATGAGTATTAATTAGATGTGCATGTTGCAAAAAGTAATCAATGCGACTTTATTGTGGCTTGTGACCATTGTTTATTTTAATCATTCTCATCCACTCCAAAGACCCAAGTTCATCTTTGGTACAGTTGAAAAAAAAAAACTCAGTCCATCACAATTGAAAAGCAGCTCTTTGGCAGCTAGCCCAAGTCTATTCTCTTTCAGCTCTCAAAGGCAAGGAAATTCGAATTTTTCAATGATAAATAGGGGTCCACACGTCAATGATAGGAGTGATAGCGGCAGATTTACTGTCATCACCACTACCAATATTTAAAGTGGTATAGATAAAAAAATTGGATTAAAATTAAGAAATATTGAAAGGAGATCTAAAACATAATGGTGGCAAATGCTAAGGGTCATGGTGGTTGATAGGATTTTTAGAAAGTAAAAAAGGGAACCTCAACAATGACCAGATTTGAAATGAGAATAAAAATGGGGACAACAGACTAATCGTAAAATAGTACAATAACAATGACTAGATTTCTAAAAATATAAAAAGGAAACGCGAAGCTATAAGATCCGATTTTTAAAGGTCTAAATAATACTACCCCCGTCCCAAATAATTGTATTTCTATGATTTAAAATTCGTCCCAAAATAATTGTAATTCTAGAGTACTAATTGCCCCATCAATCATATCTCGTTCAAATTTCTCCCTATTTTACCCTCAACCATCTTCCCACTCTCACATAAACACTATTTAATGAGGGGCACCGTAGTCTTTCTTCTCAAACCTTAATATATGCTAAATAACATAGAATTACAATTATTTTAGGACGGAGGTAGTAATGAATAGTAGCCGTGTCATGGACAAGTAAATAAAAAGCCGACAAAGGAGTAATAGGTGAAGTAAAGACAAAGGAGTAAGGGGTGAAGTAAAGGGTGACGACTGATATAACTTTTAAAAACTATAAAATTAGAAACTAGAGATATTTTTTTAATGCTAAGACAAGAAGATGATTATTTTTTAAAAAATCATGTTTTAAAAAATAAATAATTTTATATGGGTTCTAACCGCACAATACACCCGGCTAGTTTTCTCATAAAAGGAGATTATGGGCAAATTGCAATTATCTAATGGCAGGACTACCAACACGAAGTTTTGATCCTGATAACAAACTTTTCATGTCTTTCCACATTCTTCCAGTAATAATAATACTAGTACATCAAACATTGGGAATCACATCAGTGCCATACTATACAGCTAGTCATAAACATCATACTTCCGAGAGATACCTGGATCTGAATACACCATGCAAAAAGTATATCTCAAATACAACATCAGAGGTTCTTTCAACGTACAGAGTCCTACCGGAAGGGCATTTGCTGCTCATGATACCGCCGTGCTATTGCCAGTTTCCATACTGTTGTTGATTGCGAGAACCACCTTGATTATAGTTCGGGCCTCGACCTGGACCAGATGCACCATAAGGTCCACCCTGTTGATAATTTGGTCCGCCAACACCATAGCCACTGCCACCACCACCCCTCGGACCACCGGCTCCGCCCATGCCACCACCAGGATAAGGGGGAGGACCTCGTCCTTGCTGTGGATATGGGCCACTCCCATAGCCTCCTCCCTGTCCACCGCGGTTCGGATTGTAGCCTCCTTGGTTCCCGCCTTGTGGGTACCTATTAGGGCCTCCAGGTCCTCGCGGCTTTGCATAGTGATGACTTGGGCCAGCTGCCACAGGTGGTGCATTATGCATAGGCTGGCCAGGCCTGATTTGGTGTGGTTGGCCTGGGTTCTGGATTGGAGGCAAACGGGAATGTGGTGGAGGATGCTGCAATTTCTGGCGCTTTGCGGCTTCCTCTGCTTGCCTTTGCTGCTGGCGTTTTTTCTTAGTTTGGAACTCATGAGACGCCTCATACTTTGGCAAGCTGTATCAGATGCAAAGTTATCAGAATTAAGCTAGTTAGCAGCGTGACAAATTTAACCATCATATGTACCTCTTTGGATCACACGGTAAGGGATCAGTCCAGAAATACTCCGCGTCAAGTGCATCTTTTGCCGATATCCTCTGTATAACCAAAATGATTGTCAATATATAGAACAAAAAGCAAACAGAAACGATAAGTGACACGTCTGAAAAGTCACAACTGGTTAATGCAGCATACCTGTGATGGATCCAAAGTTAACATCTTCTCTAAAAGATCCAGCGCGTGCCGATCAAAGCTGCAAATATGTAAAACAGTGAACATCAATGGCAAGACGAAAGCTGCATAAGAAAAACATTGCCAAGCATAGCACTCACTGCTTAAAGGACTCTTTAACCCGTCTCTTCATTGGTCGTTGAGGCTTGAAATTGTTGTACCATGGCATTTTTGTGACACCAGGCCAGATTAACTCATCGGGCGTACCACAAAGCTCAAAAATTTTAGACAGTTGCTCTGGCTGCAGTAATAGCATAAAATCAGATGAGGTTAGGAGTTATAACTATTGCATGGACAAACAATGTGCAGTGCATGTAATCAATGCGTAGGGGAAACGGTTTTACAAAATTAAATCAAGACTGCATCTGCATGATAACTGACAGTTCAATTTTCCAATCCCCAAAATGGGGGAAGAAACAATAAACATGTATCAGCACAAATAATGCACTAAGGAGGGAAATGAAAAACTAAAATGCAACGGCACTTCAGTTATCCAATTGATAGCTCAAAGCTTCAAGATGCAATACCTCATTCTTTCCTGTCAATATTGGCTTTCCATTGAGAAGCTCAGCAAAAATACAACCCACTGACCACATGTCAACGGCTGGACCATACCTCGTGCTCCCGAGTAACAACTCAGGAGGTCTGCATACACAAATAAGAGAGAGAGAACAATGAAAATAAAGTAAGAGAAATATGAATGGAAGAACCTCCTCATGGGAAGTTTCCATACCTATACCACAAAGTGATCACACGGTTTGTTAAGTTTCCATTGTGGTCACTTGAGAATGATCTTGCAAGGCCAAAATCAGCAAGCTTCAAGTTACCCTCATTGTCTATCAAGAGGTTAGATCCTGCAAGAAAGAACGAATACAACATATTAGTTCAGGGAAAAAACTGATATACATGCAAGAAGTAGGAACAAACAAGATATCTCTAAAGAAGGAACCTTTAATATCTCTATGCAGCACTTGATTAACATGGCAATAGTGCAGGCCTGTAAGTAGCTGCCTCATGTAACACTGGGACGATAGAAGATCACACATCAGAAGATCAGTCTGTCATAACAAAATATATCACATCCAAACAAGAACAAATCACACAAACAGGTGGTTCTACCTTAATCTGAGGCACAGTGAACCGCATCCCAGGCCTATCTGCAAGCCCAGTAAGATCATGATCCATGTACTCAAAGACCATGTAGATGCTCCCCTTGTACTTGTTACCCTCGACTATTTCAACAAGATGACAATGCATCAGACATTACAACCTAGAACCACTCCCACAAACCAAGGAATTGCAGGAATAAAATGTGCCATACTTGGCTTCCCTTGCTCATCTCGCTCTGGGCCTGAAAAGGCATATAGTTTCCAAATTCAATTAGCACCAAAAATGGACTCGGTTCTGATACATCAAAACCAACCGTGCTTGCGACGATGAAACTAACCTGGAGAGGTGACGATCTCCTTGAGTTGGATAACGTTCTGGTGGTGGAGCTTCTTCAAAATCTTGATCTCGCGTATGGCCGTGATGGGGAACTGCGCCGAGGCAATCAGCAACACGTCATCAGAGAGGAAAAATTGGAAGAAGGGGCGGAGAAAAAAAAGGGGGGGGGGGGGGGGGGGGGGAATTCATACGCCTTCGCGCTCGTTGTCCATGCGGATCTTCTTGAGCGCGACGATCTCGTTCGTCTCCGTCTCCTTGGCCATGTAAACTTGCCTAAACAACGGGCGAGCGAGAGAGAATCCAATCAGACGAGCAATCCCCCTCGATTCATGGCTAGGGTTTGAGCGAAATGTTTTTACCCGTAGGTGCCCTCGCCGATCTGCTCGAGCTTCTCGAAGCAGTCGACGCTGCGGGAGCCCCACGAGGGGGACTCGTCGAGGTTGAGCTGGCCGGGCGCCGCCACCGCCATGGCCGCCGGAACCGAGCGAGGCTGACCCCCTCCTCCTCCTTCCTCCTCTCGACGCCTGAGCTGAAGCTGCGTGGTGTGCTAGCTAACCCTAGCTAAGCCGCAAGGTTGGTTTGGACCCGAAGTCGCTGAGTCGGACTCCCTCCGCGTCTAGACCTGTCTGACTGAGTCGGAAAAGCAGAAAGAGCACAACTATATTACTACTATTTTTTTTCCTTACTAAATTTTTTACTTAGGTAGATGAGTTATAAAAATTCTAGATGCACTCACAGCATTACTAAGGTTGTGTTTCAGAGGAGAAAAAAAGAGAAGTTTAAGAAGATATGTAAAATAAGGTGAGCTATTAGAACAGGTACAATAGCAGACTATTAGCAAGCTATAAACATATTTTAATGAGATAAAAGATGATAGAGAAGAGAAGCGGGCTACAGATATGTAGCCAGCTGCAGCACGGATTCCAAGACGTAGTGTGTGTATAAATTGGCTATATATGGTGAGACCATATATAAAGAGTATAGTAATCAACTATTGTATGAATTGGCTATTAGATTAACTATATATGAATTGGAGCTAGTAGTGGGCTATACTATTAAACTTGCTCTTAGCGCATGATTAATTGAGTGTTAACTATTTCAAATATAAAAATAGATTAATATGATTTTTAAAGCAATTTTTTAATTTTTTTAAAAAACACATCGTTTAGTAGTTCAGGAAGCATGCGCGTGAAGAACGAGAGAAATCTCCTCTTAATCTCTTGCTACTGAACGCAGCCTAAGAATTTGCAAATTTGCCACCGTTTTTTTCAATTTTGCAAGTATGCCACTCGAATGACAGTTCTAATTGCATTTTTGCAATTTTTTAGTGGCGGTTTTGCAATAACGATTAAAAGTAGTAGTAAATTTGCAATTACCCCATGGTAAGAAAGAGTTAGTACTAATTTAGTAAGAAAAAGTGTGTCTGTATAGGCTTTTCCATGTAAGAAATGGATAAAAGGGCCTTGGTCTAAGTTGGGTAAATTTAAAGATATTTTCGAATCAAATTGTATAAAAACACGCTAAAAAACACATTCCATAATTTTACGTGTAGTTCATAGAGACAGACAGTGCGATGATACACGTCAGGGGTGAAAAACTTTATCGTATCACATCGGTTATACGGATACACATTTAAAGTATTAAACGTAGTCTAATAACAAAACAAATTACAGAATACGCCTGTAAACTGTGAGACAAATTTTTTAAGCCTAATTAATCCGTCATTAGCAAATATTTATTGTAGCACCACATTGTCAAATTATGAAGCAATTAGGCTTAACGGATTCGTCTCGCAAATTAGTTGCAATCTGTGCAATTAGTTATTTTTTAACTTATATTTAATACTTTATGCAAGTATTTAAACGTTTGACGTGACACGGTGAAAAATTTTAGGGTAGGACCTAAACCGAGCTTGCTCTACACTTCAACAGGATGAAATGTCATAATTCGGAGTTGTATTCTTTAGAAAAAAAAATCAATTTGGATCTGTATGGCTCTGGATGTAAACTGTGCAAAAGTAATGAGTAAACCTGATTGACAACGCCAGCCAAATGACAGCATATTGTCCGGCTTGTGGATGACTCAAACAAACAAGTCAAAATTTCACCTGCGTATAAATTGTAATACAACACTGAAGGGGCATTACAACACTGAAGGGATGCCCCCTAGATCAATAGTTTCGTATGATTCAATCCACCCACAAGTCAAAATTTTAATGTACAACTAGGTGGATTCTCAATCGACACCACTGCTCTCTTTTACTAACGCAGACTGCGCATTCCCTGAAGTGAAGATTTGCTCCTTTTAACTGACGCAGATTCCCTGAAGAATTGCTCCTTTTAGCCAGCTACCTTCTCTATCGCAGTTCTCAAAAGGTGCATGCAAATTTCAAGGTCCCGGCATGGACTCAACTAAAGGACCTGACCTTGCCGGTGAAAGATATGAGGCTAACAAGAAGCGTTTATGCAGCTTGATAGCTGGATGGTGCAAATGACAGCCTTGGCTTTCATGTTGTTGCTGCAGTTCTAGGCTTCTTGAATCTAGAAGAGCGATCAGATGCTTTACCCCCACGATTTTGTGTCTTGTCGAACTTACCAGTTCTGTTTCTTTTGTTGAAACCTTGAGGTTTGTCGCCCTTGGTATTTTGGCCATTTCCTGGCCGTGGTTCAGATTTGGATTTGAAATTAGTTCTATCACCATTGCGGCCTGATGGTTTGCTTCGTTGGCTTTTCACACCAGGAGAGCGAGCATTCCTGGCCCCTTTAACGAAGAATTCCTTCTTTCCAGCTGGCAAACTCCTCGATGGCGCCCGAGTGTGTGTTCCCTCTTGTCCAGTTCCAACATCAGAATCAGACCGTTTTCTTCTGCATACATACGAATTCATAAAACATACAATTAACTACTATTAACATGTAATGGTAAGGGGGGAAGGGAAATTAGCTAAGTGCTGCAGGCTAACCTCTTAGCAGCATGTTGCGTCGGTTGTTGTGCCTCAGACTCTGCGCCATCTGCTGGATTATGATTTCCCTTGTGGCCCTGCAAGTTGCAAGAATGAGAGCCGTTCAAGGAACTGTCCAGAATCCAAATCAGTTGCCTCAAGAAAATATTGAGTTCAATATCAGAGTTGTCTTAGGCTGAATTTCAGAAGTACCGAGATATGCCTTTGTAACTAGGATGTACATCAGTTTCAAAAATAAATCATGCAAAGGTACAAGTTCATATTGTCGAAGGATGCAGTTTTTGTAACATTGTAACCCAAACAAGAAATTATGTTGGGGGGAGGGGAAAAGTATTACCAAACTTCTTAAACGCACACAGTTCTTCTCTATTCCTCTCTTTAAGGGCGGTCAAAGTAAAGAAACATGGCTCATTGCTACACAAATTTAGCTTAATACTGCATTTAAGGATAATCCAGTTGAACCACACATTTGATAACATGCTAACCAGTCCATACATCAGGATCAAGAGTGAAGTAAAGCCTCAACATTACAAGAGGTGGGTTAAATAGGTCCTTAAAACAAAAAAAAAAAACTTGCTCCTTGATGTGTGTATGTTATGCTACAATTAATGCAAACGTTTGTGAGATCACATACCAGAAATAGCTTTGCATAGTAAATTATGATTAAAGATTGTGCTAATTTATTACTTCGTTGGTTTGCTGTCTTTCCTTCAGACAGTAGCCAATAGTCATGTAATCATCATCCCTTAGATCAAGCATTGACTTTATAGCTTATGCAGTCTGTACTAAACTTTCCTGTGCAGCTGTACTAAACTTTTTCATATTAATTAAGGAATGAGAAGCTCTCCAAAATGGGTCAGTTGACCTCCCCACATTGTAGTGTTGTATACTATAAAAGTAGGCCAAGAAGCCCAAATAAAGTAAAATTTTGAAGAAATTGACCCTATAAAGCATTTATATTTATATTCGATAAATGTGCGTCAGTAATTGACCTGGAGCACCAGCGGCTAATTGCGTATTGGCTAAATTCACTATAGCTACTAGTTTCCCAAGCTAGACCAAGCAAGTAAAGGGAATCTGACCTCTTCAACGCTTCTAACAAAAGCCTTGTACTTTTCAGGTGTAACTAAGTCGATAGCATCAAAGCCACATTTCCTAATCAGTATTTCCATTATTAACACAACCTGCAAATTAAATATCAGAGCAACACAATGTCATATTAATTACCCTTAAGAAAAATAAGATTGAATGGGAAAAAAGACACAGGATAATTTTACTGACTAACCTTTCCTTTGAAATGGTGTTTTGTAACAGACGACCATGGTAATATGCCGCTCATGATATCTGCTTGCAATTCCAACAGTTTTTCTGAATGCAATGATGTTACCAACACCTTTACAAAGCCCAAAGATGCCTAAAACATGTAGGATTGAACCGATTTAACTCTCAATAATATGAAAACAATTAAGAGAGGCACACAATTAAACATTACTCACCTTGATTACTTCAATAGCTTTATGCTTCAGCAAAACTAAAACTGATGGTATCAGATTTGGAACTTCCAAGCAAAAGTTAGCATCATTGTATATAAGCAGCGATAGTGCAGCTATTGCCCCACTCACTATGTGTGGAGCTGGACTTGAAAGATATCCCATCACCTGAAAAATAACAAGATTTTAAATCAACTCCAAGTTTGAACTATAAAAATCTTACAGCATTAAATACACAGATGGTTGATTGTAAATCAATTCCAAGTTCAACAAGGAAAGTCCTGCATATTAGACATGTAAATGATCTTCCTATGAACTTCCCATATGAAATTATATTGCTTGTTTTTCACGAAAATGGTACTGCTAACTCAAAATAAAGTTGTCGAAATGGTACTGCTAACTCAAAATAAAGTTGTGCCATATTGATATCACAACTTTACAGATAATTCTTAGTACTAGTATATATTATGGACACATTCTTTAATAAAAAAAAACATTACGCATGACAAGTCTCTAGCATGTACTGATTGGGCATGACAAATCTGTCATGTGGTGCTAAAGCAACAAAACAGGAAACAGTTTGCATGATCTCAACTCCTAACATGGTAAACTGCAAGCAAAGCAACTATAACTCTCAGGTCCTCAGGACACAAGTAAAACTCTGGCCTCACATTTAAAACTGATGACTAAAACAAATTCCAATAAAAGTCTAGTCTTCTAGGTCAGTAAGTTATTGGCAGAAAATCATTGTAATGATCCTAGGGCTTGAGGCTCTCTCAGATATAACTAATTAGATATACACTCAAAAGCTTGGCAGCTGCGAATTGTTAATCCTTTGTACATTGGAGTCTGAGAGAGTTTTTCTACAAGCTGAATGCACTAAGCAATTCATAAGGATGAGAGGACCTAGTGGTACAACTCTTCAGATTACATAGACATTAAGTTCAAACAATAGAAATGGAGAACATGTTCCCAGATTTCCTTCATGAAAAGCAAAATGATTCTTTTAGGTGTTATGATAAGGATATGATTTTTTTTTAAAAAAAAGAAGTATTTGCATCCCTCTGACAAGGTAACTTCACCAATTATGCCAGATAAAATCATAAAACATAAGGGATACCTTCAGAGCAGAGAGAACTTTTCTTTAACATACCATTGTGAATAGTCGTTGAAGATCTGAATCTTCACTGTTTGACTCAGAGCTTCTCAAGCTATTACTAATAGCCAGGAGTACATCATATGCCAATCTTCTACTTTCCTTCTTGGACTGCATACGGAGAAAAGGTGGGTCAGGATAAAATAAAGCAGATGATGACAGCAGGGCAAGAACAATTGTCATCAGTGGTCGTGTGTATATTTTAAGAACCTCGCTTTTAAGTTTTTGAAAGAGGAAAACTATCCATCTAATAGCAAAAGGCTTGTGACTGACATGATATATCCTCCTGATACATAATTGGTAACTGATAAAAAAAGGTAGGGAATAAACCTTCAACGCGACTATTAACTCGTTTAGAATCAGGAACGCCTTCTTGCTCATGTTCTCTTCATTAGCCTTACAACGCAGAAAAGAAGTCAGACAAACATACATTACATAAATATACAAGCAGGATTGGTAAAATCAAACCAAAATAGCATAGAACTAGACTATAGGTACACATCATAGACAAGGTGGGATAAATGCCATCAAAGTGTTGATGGTTCAATACTCTCTTTGCAGTAGACTCATCCAATCCAGAAGACATCCGAACTAATCCATTATGTTATTATAATCAGTTCAAAGAAATATTTATAGATGTACAATGCACCTCTAGCTACCACAGATATTGTAGTGCTTTGATATTTTCTAGTCGTGTGTTTATTACAGTTATAGCAATTACATACATTCTAGAGGTCTACTTTCTGTGCAATTTAAGTTGAATAGTTCTGAGCATTTAAATTACTAGACATATAAAATTTTGCTGCTTTGAAGTAGATGTGAACAAATTGTTTAATTACTTAACTGAAATTTCAATGTATGGATATTATATTAGCACCAAGTAGGATATAATTTACATGTTTATGCGCGAACAGTACAAATTGACTAAACAACAAAACTCTCCAAGTACTAAACATGACATGCAGGCAGAACAACATGTTCTTTTGCTACAACAGATGCTTTCTATTCAGGGCAAACAAGGTGTGAGGCTTTGGCTTCTGCACAATGGTTCAGAGATCAACATAGAACAACCTTGAAATTCCACAATCCAAGTCATCAAAAAGGAAAGATCTAGATAATGTGCTACATCAAAGATTATTGCAAGAGGGGGGGAAACCTGTCAAACCTACCTTAATCATGTGAACCAACAAATACTGGTAGCATAATAATTGGCCTTCTAAAACTTCATTATCCAAGTCTGCCTTTATTCCATGAAGAAGCATCATTATTTCATCCAACCGAGCCAAAGAATATTCATTGTGTTCCTGAAAAAAAGAAGAAAGGGATGGTGGCTAATAAGAAAAAGCATAGTCATAAAAATTACGCAAGAGGGTCCCACACAGTCATACTGACCTTCAAAATTATGCTTAGAGCAAATAGAGCTTTGCCCTCACAAGGTTGCTTGTTGTTCTGTGAAGAACAGATAAACTGGTATGAGCATGAATGCTCCGATAAGAGTTGGGTTAACAAGAGAACAAATTAATAAGCTGTACCAGTAAAGAAGATTTGACAAATCCAAAAAGCAAATCAAGCAGATCCTCGTCAGCAGCTTCAGCGAATGTCGAAATAAGTTCCATTACAAGAGACCTACACAAGTAGAGTTACAATCATACCATGTATAATACACACACGCTAGCAGAAAGTAACCATGTGTGAATCAATACATGATGACGGAAATAATCATATAGTCCCACCATTGAAAAATGTAGGGCATGCAATTTGAATAGGTTTGTTGATAAATATCATCGCATTTCCCTAACATTAATAGGAGTAATTGCTTATATGGTTCAAACCAAAAAGAATTAAAAAGGTACCGCTGAGAGCCAGGCAAGTTTGATGTTTTATGTTCTTTTTCTACAGAATGAGTAACCTACATTGAAAACAAACATCATAGATGCATAAAGGAATAATAGCAGACCTCTTTTTATTTTTCTCCTCATCTACATCAGTACCCTCTTCATCCTTCTTGTCTACCTCATTAGTTTGGCATTCAATATTCTCTTGCTCTGACTGAGTATCTTCTAAACCAAATCTTTTAACCAGTGAAAGGAAAAGGTTGCAAATGTTCGTGCTACCAGAAAGTTGAGCCAAACATCTCAATGCATCCTGCAAGAAGACAAAGATGATACGATAAAATATTGTGCAATATGTAGTCTAAAAACTAATGTTGTTTTCAGGGATAAATAGAAGGTGTGCTAGAGCAAAGGGTACATAACCTAATTTACTGACACAACTAGTACAGCTCAACCTCTCCCAGGTACAAACAGCTAAGGAAGTTGGAGAAATCATGTATTCAAGGTAAAACTGTATTTTGTTAATATACACTACAAGAATACAGTGCATCAAAGTATCAAACCAACTGTAACAAGTATTCAGTGCCATTGGACTGAGCCATTCATGGGCACACCGTGCACATGGATATGGAATAACCAACTGGACCAGGATATTAATCTCTCAGACATTTTTCACTTGGTATTTGCTATTTAGTCATTTGAGTGCGCCTTGCTGAGAAGAAATAAGGTTGTGGTTCCTTTTCTTATGTATTGATAATAATATGCAAAAGTGCATTTATAAAATTTACTTATATAACTCATCCCTGATACACCTTTATTGGTTTTATCTATATCAACCAAACATGGTTAAATGATAGTAAAAAAGTACAAACACAACAAAATAACCATGTTCTACTAATATAATCTCTCTTTAATTGTGTAGGGCACAGCCTGCAGCAGTCAATATTGGGCTGCATCAAGCGGCGTTAAGCCTTTCTCAAGTTTGTGACACAAAACCTCATTTAAATCAGTGGTACTCTAATGTGCATAGATCAATCAAACTTCAAATGCCAAATAATAGAAAATACAGTAATGTTTCAATATGTGAGTCCGTCCGTGACTGATTTAAGTAGGGGTTTTTTAGACTTAATTGGTTTGAAGACATCTAACATGCTCATCAACTGATAATAATTAGAAATATTAAGTGACACACCTTCAAATGAGAACGCTTCTCTGGTGAAGAATCTAGAAAATAATCTGTGACAGTAGAAAGAAGATCCACAGAATGTGATGCCAGAACTTTCATGTTCTTACGAGCATCTTTTTTAGAGCACCTCTCAAAGCTTGGGCAGCTTAAGTTAATAATTTTCGAGGAGAACAAAGTAGAAAGCTCCACATATATTTCTCTGTTTTGCTCACTGCTACTTAATCTTCTAGTTCCATCTACAAGTTGCTGAGAAAAATAAAACATGTTGTCTGAGAGAAGACATGGAGCAGCCTTGTAGTTCGAAATTCCAGAAAGAAAATGAGTATAGATAAGATAAGAAAAATGCAGTATATCTGTAAATGAAAACTGCACCTGCAGGGCTTTAACAGCGGATTTGTACAGATACTTGTCACATTTCAACATCTCTAGTAGCAACTTGGATAGAGAACCGAAATTCTGACATATATCAACTGGGTAGCGGCAGAAGGCAGGAAGCAAATTCCACAGCTGATTGGAACATGATTTCAAGTCTTCACATTTCCGTGCTGACTTGGCTGAAGTTAAAGCAGAAGGTTAGGAAATCATGTTGCGTATGTATTTAAGACCTAATGAATTGGCTTTACCTACCCATGTTAGAAGCTTGTTGTACAGATTCTGCTAGAGGTACAATGCGCTCTAGGAATTGTTGTGGTGAGGCCCCATAGATATACTTATCTAAAATGGGCAGAAGCCAAGTATTTGAGCATGTTAGCCGGTCCTCATCAAAACCTATTGGAATTAGTGAAAGGATTTTATCTGGCCCCAAAGCAATGACAGCTGCCCCAATGCACTCTTCAACCTGAAAACACGACAAGTTAAATGAAATTTCAATAATTCAATGCTCAAGCCTTTTTCAGTTATGATATGACTACAATAATCTTATAAACTTCTCGTTTTTATTCTGTACTTAAACTTTCACAGGCATTATGGCTCTAGCTTCCTATTTGGAGTGAAAGTTTCTGAGGTCTGGATTCTCCCATGGGAGGAACTGAAACATAAGCATTGCCATGAAATAGTTTCAATGCTCATGTACATGGTATATGTACGCAGTACACACAAAGAAGCAAATAGATGCTCTATCTTTGATGTGAGAACAATCAAGAAATAAACTTACATTCTTCCGCTCTGATTCTTTGTCTGTTTTCGCAGCGATTTGTGACAATGTAAGTATTATATTTTTCATAAAGGCATACGAACTCTCCCCTGGAGAAGAACCAAACAATATAGATGAGTTAATTAAGCAAATGAATCATAAAAGGCAGGCAATATCATACATCAAAAAAGTCGACCAATGTATGACAATATAGAAAGTCAAAAGGTACTGGGAGAGTGTGTCAATATTTCATGTCTAAATTAGCTTTGTAGGTACTTGCACTAGTAAATACTCCCTCCATTTCAAGATATAAGCATTTCTAGGTGTTTTAGCAAAGATTAAGGTTTGAGTAGAAAAGACCATGCCCCTTATTAAATGAGGTATGTTTGGGGGTAATATGGGAAGAAAATTGAATGAGTGGTTGATGGGACAAGTAATATTCTAGGAGTGCTTATATTTTGGTAAAATTTCAAATGCTACGAGTGCTTATATTTTGGAACAAAGGGAGCGGTAAACAATTTTTTTTTTAGTTTTTTGTGGTGCAAGATGTGATTATTTATAATCAACATACATATTTTACGAAATGGTGCATGCTGGAATTCACATGAGATAGAATAAATGGTATCTAGTGTTTCATGTATAGATTATAGAGAATATGTATATACTCCCTCTGTTTCATATTATAAGACTTTCTAGCATTGCCCATATTCATATAGATATATATGTGTCTAGATTCATTAACATCTATATGAATGTGAGCAATGCTAGAAAGACTTATAATATGAAACGGAGGAAGTAAAAATTAGAGGTACCTACTGTTTCATGTATAACAAATTGTCCTTTACAGAGAAGGTTATTACTTCTACAGTTCTAGTCTTCTACATATTCTCGAATGGTTATTATATACACTGGTACAGTTATAGGCAAAAGATACTTTACTGAAATTATTGAAGCCATACCAAGTTTCAGAAACAAAACCAAGGCCGTTGTTAAGATACTATTGGGAGGAGAAGCACATGCGCAAAGCATGTTATTAATCGATGAACAGATTGATTTAACAGCAGCCGCATCACTTAAGCTCTCATAATCACGATCGCATAACTGTGATCCAGTCAAAATAATATTCCGGTCAATATGAGAATCAATACAGTCTTGTAGCAGTCCTGCTATATCTTCAGAACATTTTCTGTCCAGAATCAGGTATCCTGCCCATTTCAAAATTTTACCAAGTTAGCTCTGGTACTGTTATCCATTACAATACATATAATGAACTAGATGACACCCCACACATTGCAGCAGGATATTGTTCTGTGCAATGCAGTTGCAAAATTCCAATACACACACACACACAAAATATTATGGACTGATTTGAATTGTAAAAGCACCATCCAAGGGTGTTAATAAAAGGATGAGGCCATGACTTTTTATAGAAATAACTACACTAAGTGACTCAATGAATATTGAGATATATGCTAATCAATGAGAGAGAGTAACTACGGAATGGATGGTTGTGATTAAGCATGAAGATGATCCAATGCCTCTTGTTTTGGTGGGTGATGTAGCTCAATGCATGTTGACCTATTGGTTCCAACCATATATGATATATAGACAAGACAATGTCTAAATACACTTATCAGAACAATAGCAGTAAACTAAATCCACCAAAATGGGTTGATCCGCAGGAATACCAACTCTTATCTGATAAACATAAGTATTCATTAGAAGAAAGGCAGCATACAACATTAGCATGTGGTAACTCAAAGTTAGTTAACTGTCGTTGTCAAGAAAGAGCAAAGAGATAAGTTTTTTCCCCCTCAGATGCACCAGTGCAAAATGGAACTGGAGGAAACATGTTTGAGGACCATAGGTTCAACGTGCCCCATCAATGATAACCATAATAACTCAAACACAAGTATGTCAACTGAAAACTCGTAAAAGAAGCATTATCATATTGAAATATTGACAGGTGAAACTGTAGATGCACAGACCTGAAACTGCCTCAAATGCAGATGGAAGAACCTCCATCCACAAATTTGGTCGACCAACTAGTTTCGCCAAGCAATTTTTCATCAGCTTCAATGCTGCGACAATGGTATCATCAGGCTTCTTTTCATCATAATGCAGGTATGCCAACAACAATGGGATAAGATTCACCAAGTCTGACTCAACATTCTCAGCCTTCAGATGGTCCAACAAGGTCTCCATAAGCTTCAAGACATGCCTTGTAAGTGGACTAAAACAAGGGGTTAACAGCTGATAAACTTCTGAAAACACAGTCTTCATTGCCTTCTTTGATAGGTATGGAACTACAACAACCATTGCACTTAGCATATTTGCAGCCTCCATCTCCTTACCCTCAGAAGCATCTGAATTCAAATTGACATGATTTTTCACAGATGCAATGTGCTTATCAAACATGCCAATTGCAGCATTACTAACTTTCTTCCCACAACCACATTGTTTCAAGTGCGCAAATAGCTTCTCCACACTCTCCTGTGCACACCTTCGAACCTACCAAGCAAAGAGTGACAACCACATGAGCATGGTCCTCAAGTATGTGTGGCAAAAGCTCTTAGCGTCCTCACCTTGGCCCGCTGGTCGACGGAAGCAGCAAGGAGAGCCTCCAGAGGAGAGGCCACAGAGCCCCAATCGGCTGCAGCGTCGACATGGAAAGCCAAATGGCCAAGGGACTTGACCACCGAGCGCACGGTGCCGGTGGGTAGCTGGGATGCATCGGGCGAGGAGAGGAAGACGGCGAGCGCTGAGGCAGATTCGGAGGCGGACGCTGGCGGGAGAGACGAAGGGGACGAGGGGATATTGGGCAGGAGGATGACGAGGAGGGAGGCAAGGGCGGAAGCGGCGGCGGGGTCAGCCGAGCCGGCGGCTTGGAGGGCCGAGATGGCGGCGGGGAGGTAGGATGCTGGCGTCACGGGGAGGCCGTCGTCGACGAGAATGGAGCGTATGGCGGCGGCGGAGGCGAGGAGGTGGCGGTGCTGCGGGGCGGTGGAGCGGCCGTAGCGCGCGGTGAGGGCGGCGCAGACGTCACCCGAGAAGGCCTCGAGAGGGAGCGGGGCTTGGGAGGGCTCGTCGGCGTCGACTTCGGCGGCGGCGTCGGCGGCGGCGGGCTTCTGCTTCCGCTTCATGGCCGACGACGCGACACACCGGCCGGAGAAGGGTTTTGGAGGCGGCGGCGGCGGCGGCGGCGGAGTTGATTTACCTGCTCTAGGGTTTAAAGTATGAGACTATTATACCCCTGTTCTTCTGGGTTAATTACAGTATTGCCTTCACGTTCTCCCTCCGTCCGACGGTGAAACGTGAGGTCAATCATGTCCAGATAGAAAATAGAGTTACATATAATTCATTTTAGGATATGTTTCTATATCATTCTAATGAGAATGGTGGTTAAAATCACATTTTTCAAGTACAGAATATGGTCGAGATAAATCAGGAAAATACATTATTCGTGTGCAACAAGGTGAAGAGGGGAAATCAGGTTAGAGCAGGTACAATAGCAGGCTATAAGCCAACTATAAACATATTTTAAAGAGATAAAGGAAGAGAGAGAAGAGCAGCGGGCTACAGATCTGTAGCCAGCTACAACACGGACTACAAGACGTAATGTGTGTATGACAGATGGGACCAGATATTAATAGTATAGTAAGCAACTATTGTATGAATTGTCTATTACATTGATTGTAGATGGTTTGGAGCTAGCAGTGGGCTATACCATTTAACTTGCTCTTATTGTCTTGTAGATTGGCACAAAACAAAATGGCAAGGGAAATTATTGCCAACTTACATCACACAAAGACCAATCATACATCATATATCATCACACATGATGTTAATATTTTAAAACCCACATAATCATGTGGACAAAGGTATAAAAGGAGTAGCTTCTAGTAAATAGTTTTGATTTGACTTACATACACTTGAAAAACACATGTAAAAAAGACATTCACATATTTAAGCAATAAAACACACGTCGTATTATATGTCTTTTCTACATATAAGTTAGGATATCCAACCACAACGCCATGGTTCACAAGTTTTAAAAGATAGTACAATTGTATAAACGCAAAACAACCACATATTTTTTTAGCCTCTAGGAACAAAAGGAGTTGCTTCTAACCAAATATCAATTCTACGATGAGTTGTGATCCCGTTTGCTTCGGTCATATCCAGTTTATTAGAGTATGATCTGGTTGGCAACCTCCAGCTGGAATGATAAAGAAGGCTCGCAAGTGTGAGCTCAATATCAGAAAGTTCAAACATCAAACCAGGACAAATCATACAACCGGCACCACAAGGAAGAAACCTGAAGTCTAAACCATTGAAATCGACTATGCCCATCCTCGAATATTTCAGGCCTGAACTCACTTGCATCAATCCAGTGTTTTTTATTTTCTACCAAGTGCCCATGTGTTCACAAATATTGCTGTGTTCTTGAGGTATGTCATAACCCATGATTTTACAAGGTTCAGACCATAACCTTGGAAGAAGCAATGGCACAGGAGGATGCAATCTTAGAGTCTCTTGTTCACCATTTGAAAGTAATGAAGTTGCCCTTCGATGTCTGCCTCTTCGACAATGCTTTTGCCTCCAAGGATTTTTCGTATATCTGATTGCGCTTTCTCCACTGCATGTGGATTTTTGATAAACTCTCATATAGCCCATATAGTTGCTGTGGTTGTGGTTTCAAGCCCGCAGAAAAAAAAAATCCAGATCATGATATATATAACACATGTGTGATGCTAAAACTTTAATCCTGGCACTACCTGCCTATATTTAATCTTATCTTACTATATGGACATTCTAAAAAAAAATCCACTCCTTCAAAGAAAAAACTCGTCTTTTGCCTGATTTATATTCATGCGGACCACTACATCCATCCCATAAAAATCAATCTAAAATATGATGTAATGTTTTCTAGTACAATAAGTTTTGACATGGAACATATCTAAAATTATTTATTAGAATATCGGTTTTTCATGGGACGGAGGAAGTACGATATAGATGGGGGTACAAGAGAGTGACACGTACGAACAAGGTCGTGCAGATAACCTCCGTAGTATGGGTTGTCTCTATGCTCCCATCTCTGAAGACGCAGCAGGACAACGAGAAGGTACTCTTTCTCTCGCGCCGCCACCGTCCGCGTCGTCACCGGCAGCCGCCCCGCCCTTGCTCTACATGTCCACGACGTGGTCCTGGATCATGGCGCCCAAGATGGAGTGAATTCGTGCGTGCGTGCGCCTCTCTCGCCGCTCGCATGGACCGGCTGCTGAGCACCTTTCGCCAGCCGCGACGCTATTATGTATCGGTTTATTAGTTACTCGGAGTATTCCTTTGCGTGTAGTTTATACACAGATGTACCAGCTGTTTCAGATGAGCAGCTAAATTATCAGTTTCTCATTTGTCAAGCAGGACCGGGCCTAAGGGGAAATCCAGATGGAAGAACGGCCCATCAATACTCGTGATGGGCCAGTAGGAAGCATCAGAGGAGACCACGACAAGGCCGCGTGATCCCGGCCCGGAGCACGGCCGCGTCGACTCAAGCCCATCGTCCACGATCTCATGGGCCGCAAGTCCAACACTTGGACGTATTAACAGTGCCTAACTATAGCTACTACTAGTACGGGATTATTATTATTATTATTATTATTTTTGGGTGTAGCTATATTTATGGCGCCATATTTTTTATCAAAAAATAGTCGGCATGTATTTATATTGTAAGTCCCTAAATTACATATGTAATTTTAGTGTATTTACAATGTAAGTCTCAAAATTATATATGTAAGTACTAAAATTACATATGTAAATTCGAAAATTACATACTAATTACATATGTAAGTGGGGTGTAAACGAGGTGTAACTACTGTGTAAGTGGCTGAAAAAAATCGATTGTAGCATATGGCGCCATATTTCTAGCAACTCCGTTATTTTTTGGGTTTTGCACCCCCGTTCGATTGGTTGTTTAGGCCATTCCCAACCCAATGACTAGGATGGTGTCCATAGCATTAAATAAGCTGACACTTAGGATAAAAAATGATGTTGCAAGTGAATAAATGAGGAAAGAGAAGGAAACTATGTTTTGCATGAGACATGGTTTCTACACAACATCCAAAATATCATGTGAGATTAGCATTAAATTTAAGTATGAAATAGTGGTGTTTGCATGAGAACAAGTTAACGAAACCATGAAAACTACACACAAATTGCCGCTCTCTCTGACTCTCTGAGCATGGAGACGTGCTTAATTACAACAAGAGCTTAAGATCTCTCGTGTCAAAGCTCAATGCAAGAAGTGAAATAGCTAGTTTTCTTAGACAATGCGACGCAAAACGGAAAAATCAAATAAGTGTTGTAAAGTTGGTTTCCACAAATCAGACAGAAGAAACATCAAAGTCTCGAATCCATCAGCTCATTGTAGCCACCACATTTATAATTCCTAATTAACTCATACTTATCCTCCATTTATAATAGAAGAAAACTAATTAAGTAAATATATATGGACAATATTATTTTATTCATAGACCAAACACTTGACACTGTATATCTGCATATTGGTGGACCAACCCAATCATGCATAGGAAGGAGTAGCTTTGAGTAAAAGCTCAGATCTACGACGTGTAGTGATCCCATAGGTTTCTCTCATATCTAGCTCATGTGTGTCTGTTTCACTAGGCAACTTCCAATCAAAATGGTATAGAAGGGTTACAAGTGCTATCTCAATATTGGATACTCCAAATGTTAAACCTGGGCACATCCTTCGACCAGAACCACCAGGAATAAACCTAAAATCCGTACCACTAAAATCAACAATATCATCTTTAAACCGTTCAGGCCTAAACTCATTTACATCTTTCCAAATCTTCTCATCTCTTCCAATAGCTGATACATTCACCGGCACCGAAGTACCTTGAGGTATATCATACCCCATAATCTTACTATTCGGTTTAGAGCATAATCTGGGTATAACAATTGGCACCGGAGGATGCAGCCTAAGAGTTTCTTTGATAACCAGCTGCAGATAGTGGAGTCGGCCTTCAATGTCCGCCTCACTAACCATGGCTTTACCTTGAAGGACTTGCCGAATCTCATACTTTGCTTGCTCCATCACATGAGGACTCCTCATAAGTTCGGACATGGCCCAGAGTATGGTTGTTGACGTAGTCTCCGAGCCGCCAGCAAAAAGATCCTAACGATTAAATTAATACATTCCGTAAGCTTTGTACGATATATACAATTATTCCCCCAAAGATGATACATAAGACTATAACAGAACATGCCAAAAGTAATTGTAGAAAAAGAGTCATGTTGGGTATAATTAAGACTGAAATTTTGAGTACTTACAAACAACACGGCGCTGACAATTTCCTTAGTGAGGGTGATTCCAAGCCCACCGTCCCTCTGAAACCGCAGCAGGACGTCGAGGATGTCCTCACACTCATGGTGTTCGTCACCAACCGTGTCCTTGATTCCATGGCCTTGGATTATGGCTTCCGTGATTTGATGGAGCTTCTCATGGACCCGCTTCGTCGTACGCAGGGATCGGCCACCGAGCACCCTCGCCAGCGGCGATCCGGGGAACAGGTCGACCAGGTTGAATCCGGCGAGGAGATCCATGGTCTTGTCTAGAGCCTCGAGGTACTCCTCCCGCTGCGGGCACCTGTCGCCGATGATAGCCCTCATGGTGACATCATTCGTCATGATCTTGACGAGCTCGCTGACGTTGACGGCCGACGACGCCGACGCCGCCGCCGCCACCGACCGACCGAGCCTCGCCGCCTCTTCCTCGCGGACATGGCGGAAGGAGCGGACGCGCCTGGGGCTGAGCAGCTCCAGCGCGCACAGCTTGCGGAGCTCCCGGAGGTGCTTGCCGAACGGCGCGAAGACGATGTCGCGGCCGCCATAGCTGACGACGCTCGCCGTCGGGGTGACCGCCCGGTTGGCAAACGCGACGTCGTGGGTCTTCATCACCTCCCTCGCCGCCTCCGGGGAGGACAGCACCAGCGTCCGGACATGGCCGAGGCGGAGGAGCATGACGGGCCGTACCGCCGGGAGAGCTCCCGCATGGCGTGGTGCGGCAGGGAGCCGAGCAGGCAGTGGATGCTCCCGATGACCGGCAGCGCCCATGGCCCCGGAGGGAGGTTCACGCCGGCGTTGTCCCGGGAAAAAGCTGCCGCCGTCTTGAGCTTGAAGACGACGGCAGCGAGTAGCAGGGCGCCGCACAGCAAGGTGGTGTAGTAGGATGCAGTAGTACTGTCCATGATGCCGGCCATTATTTGCTGGTTCGATCGAGAGCTCAATCTATTGCTTGCTGCACCGTTTAGAAGTTGCAGTTGCAGCACCATATGCCTATATATAGCCCAAACCCGCGCATTCCAACGGCAAACAGGTTGAGTTTCTAGTTTATAAAATCAATTAATAAGTATTTGTTTAACGTAAATAATACTATGATTTTTCTTATTGAACAAATAGATGATTTTAAAATTTGGAGAAGCCAATATTTATTGAGGACTTATTGAAATATAGTGTGATATTATAAATTGCGAGACCCGATGTTAGTTGTAGAGGTGATGTGATAATGCACATCACCACTACTAATAATCCCCGCGTCTTTGAATATTTGACGCCGTTGATTTTTTTAAACATGTTTAACCGTTTATCTTATTAAAAAATTTAAGTAATTATTAATTTTTTTCTTATCATTTGATTCATTGTTAAATATACTTCAACGGCGTCAAATATTTAGGGGCAGAGAGAGTATTAGTAGTGGTGACGTCTTACCTTAAAAACATAATTAAGGGTCTATAATTTTATATAGTCATGATGATACTTTGTTAATTTGCTCCTGGCGTAGCTATAGTACTTTAATTCGGATGGCGTGTCCGTCTCAACAAACAACTGTGCATGCGTTACTAGTTTCACTGTATCGATCAAAGGACGTTCGGTCTGCGGTCTGCCTATCATTGTCAGTAGAACAGCAAGATGGGGTGTTTAGATTCAGGGGTGTAAAATTTAGCGTGTCACATCGGTTATTATATAGGGTGTCGTATGGGGTGTTCGGACACTAATAAAAAAACAGAATCCGTCAATAAACCGCGAGACGAATCTATTAGGCCTAATTAATCCGTCATTAGCAAATGTTTATTGTAGCCCCATATTGTCAAATCATGGTGTAATTAGGCTCAAAAGATTCGTCTCGCAAATTAGTCGCAACATGTGCAATTAGTTATTTTTTAGCCTATATTTAATACTTTATGTAGGTGTTCAAACGTTCGATGTGATAGGGCGTAAAATTTTTATGTGGGATCTAAATAGGGCCCAAGTGCAAGCTAGTACTGCTTCATGGAATTAGCTGTGGAAGAATTTGTGGAGATTGAAGTGTTGCTGGGGAAAATTAAAATTTTTGGATGGCGCGCGCGCGTTGAAGGGGTTTATATCTTGCCGAGCTACCCTAGAGAATAGACATATCGGAGAATCGGGAGGATGCATGATGGAAAAGTTGGTAAGTTGGGAGAAAATTAGTAGTTTAGAGAAAAAATTGGTAGTGTATGTGTGTAGGAAAGTTTTCGACGTGATGTAATGTAATGAAAAGTTGAGAATTTGGGGAAACTAAACACGGCCCCCGTTTGTCTGAATGGCGGTGAGGATATATATCAAACATATATTTTCCACGTGTCACCGTGCAAGAGAAGTCTGGAGATCACTTGGCATCTAGGAGAAATTACAACGCTTTCTTGCCACCGATCGGTCAGGCTCAGTAATCATCGAAGACATCTCATAAGAAGAGAAGAGCAGGTTGACGCACTAGACGTGGGATTGGTTGAATTAGTACTTACTGCCGGATGGTATAATTGGTGGCAACGCCGGCAACATGTACACGGGGAGATCATCCAGCGACCTTCAAGATCAGCTATGTCTATTGTGGCACTAACAAAGAACTATATATAAAGCAACAATGAAGAAAAGCTCGCAGATAAGGCAAGGATGGATGAAGCCTCCAGAGGGGAAAGTGATGGTCAATGTTGATGCAGCTTTTGATGAGGACACGGGGTGCGGCAGCGTGTGAACGATTACAAGGGACAACACTGGTGGATTCCTAGCTGCTTCCCACAGCTATGTGCCGTACTTAGTTGATGCACCGATGGCGGAAGCCTATGCTTTGAAAGAAGGGTTGATGCTTGCACAACACATAGGGTGTAATCGACTAATTATCCAATAAGACTATATGGAGGTCGTATAGACAATGAAGGATGGAGGTTTCACGACAAATTTAGCAGCGGCCTTATATGATGATTGCTCTACAATTTGGAGCGATTTTCAAGATATAACAATTGGGCATTGCAATAGGGAGGCGAACCAAGCAGCACATAATTTAGCAAGGGGAGCGATGCAGTCAAAGCAAAATTGTCCTCCCTCCATCCACAAAAATTAGACATATTTCACATTTGAGTTTTTTCAAATAAGTTATTCCTATTTGTAGTCTTTATGCATCCAAGACTTAAATAAAGAGATAAATTAAATGTTTAATTAGAACCCAAGGAGTCATCTAAATATTCATTGGTTGCATGCTTGCTTTCAGTCATTGATTTTGTAACATGTAAGATTATTTAATTTCTCCTTAGTTTTGATGACAAAAGTAAGATACTCTAGTGAACTTTTGTGGATGGAGGGAGTACTTGGGATGATGAGCCCAATCCTTGATTCTCTAGTACCGAACGATGTAATTATATTGAATGAATAAAGCCTGCCATATTGTTTCAAAAAAAAAGACGTTCGTTCGTTCTTATCCATGTTTGGCTGCGTTTGTTGCTGAAAGAAAGAAGCAAGATTTCTCTCGTTTTAAAGCTATTATTGCATGATTAACTGAGCTCTAACTATTTCAAACTTAATAAATAAATATTTTTTTAAAGCAAATTCTCTATAGAAATTTTTACGGAACACATACCGTTTAGCCCTTTGAGATTTTCCCGAAATCAGTTAAATCGCCGGCATCTTTTTTACCGCATGGATTTAATGCCATGTGATTAGGGCAAGATTAGTTAAATCCCCTCTCAACTTTCGTTCGTCATGTGCGCGGCATGCACAGGAACCGAACCGTCACTGCGGCCACGGAACCAAATATGATGATTAATTGTGTATGAAGAGAATACTTAAAAACACGTGAATATTAAAGAATGATCTAATACTAAATTATTAAAAGAAGTAAATTTTTAAACTTATATAGTCTCAAGTGAGTTTTTTTAACTTAGTATACATGTACAAGTAAGACCAAAAACCTTATGCCGCTGGTCTATGCGATCTCTAAAAACAGAGGGAAGTCTCTACGAAATGGAAAGGAGGAGGACGCCTGGGTTCAGGACCTGGCTCTGGAATCACACTCGCCTATTACACTAGACCTCGTCGAACAACTGGTTGCCCTGTGGGAAGCGGTCCGGAATATTCACTTAGGCATCGGAGAGCCGGACCAGATTACCCGGAAATTCACAAGTAGCGGACTCTACACGACTTCCTTGGCCTACCATGCGCAATGTCAAAGAACACCGAGCACAAGTTTCAACTCCTTAATCTGGAAAGTCTGGGCGCCGGGGAAATGCAAATTTCATGCTTGGCTCATCATTCAAAATAGAGTCTAGATTTCAGATCGACTTGCGACAAGGGGTTGGCAAAACAACGGATGTACATGAATTATCCTTCAGTTCTGATAGAAACAAATTTAGGCAAACATTAATTGGCAATGGTTTATTAAGAGACCAATTCTTCGTCTTCACAGCGTACATAATTTTTTATGGACCAATCCAATTATGTGTACAAAGGAGTAGCTTTGAGTAAAAGCTCAGTTCGACGACGTGCTGTGACTCCATGCGTTTCTCTCATATCTAGCTTACATGAGCTTGCGTCATTGGGCAATTTCCAATCAAAGTGGTAAAGAAGGCTCGCGAGAGCTATCTCAATATTGGATAGTCCAAACGTTAAACCTGGGCACATTCTTCGTCCAGCACCGCCAGGAATAAATCTAAAGTCGGTACCACTAAAATCAACCATATCATCTTTAAATCTTTCGGGCCTAAACTCATTTGCGTTTTTCCAAATCTTCTCATCTCTGCCAATCGCTGATATGTTCACTAACACCATAGCGCCCTGAGGTATATTATATCTCATGATCTTACTATTTGCTTCAGAGCATAACCTCGGTATGAGAAATGGCACAGGAGGATGCAACCTAAGAGTCTCTCTTATAACCAATTGTAGATAATGGAGTCGGCCTTCGATGTCGGCTTCACTAACCACGGTTTTACCTTGAAGGACTTGACGAATCTCAGATTGTGCTCGCTCCATCACATGGGGAGTCCTTACGAGTTCGGACATGGCCCAAATTATTGTTGTAGATGTAGTCTCTGAGCCAGCAGCGAAAAGATCCTGATAAATTCAAATTTACACATTCTTAAAAAAAAATACTCCATAAACTTTGTAATTATGATGCATACTCCCTCTAGTGAAAAGTATTTGACGACTAAATCTTGTACTAAACATCAATCAAATAATCAAATATTCTTAGCCAGTGGGACTACAACCATATTCTCCTAGAGATATTACGTATATGATCCATTACCACATAGCACGACACAAGTAATTGTAGGAATGGAGGCTGAGCATAAGTTTGAATTTGAGTACTCCCTCCGTCCCAAAATATAAGGATTTATGAACTCTGACACGGTCTCCGAGATACTAATTTGACTAACAATATCTATAAAATAAGATATTTTAAATAAAAAGAATTACATATATGATAGTTTTTTAATGATAAATCTAGTAACATTAATTTTACGTGATTGATCTTTTTTATTTTTTCTATTAATGGTCAAAGTTAATAATATTTGACTCGTTACTATGCTAAAATGCTTATATTTTGGAACAGAGAGAGTACTTACAAACAACACGGCGCTGACAATTTCTTTAGTGAGGGTGATCCCAAGCCCACCGTCCCTATGAAATCGCAGCAGGACGTCAAGGATGTCCTCACACTTATGGCCATGCCCATGCATATTGTGTGTTCCTACTGTTTCTTGTATGTTGTCATCACCAACGCTGCCGTCCTTGATGATTTCATGTCCTTGGATTATCGTATCCGTGATTTGATGGAGCTTCTGATGCACCCGCTTCGTTGCACGCAGGGATCGGGCACCGAGCACCCTCGCCAGCCGCGATCCGGGGAACAGATCGATCAGGTTGAATCCATTCATGAGATCCATGGTCTTGTCTAGAGCCTCGAGATACTCATCCCGCTGCGGGCACGTGTCGCCGATGATTGCCGTCATGATGATGTTGTTCGCCATGATCTTAACCAGCTCGCTGACGTTGACGACGGCCGGCGCCGCCGCTGCCACCGACCGAGCGAGCCTCGCCGCCTCTTCGTCCCGGACATGGCGGAAGGAGCGGACGCGCCTGGGGCTGAGCAGCTCCAGCGTGCACAGCTTGCGGAGCTCCCGGAGGTGCTTGCTGAAGGGCGCGAAGACGATGTCGCGGGCGCCGTAGGTGAGGATGCCCGCCGTCGGGGTGACCGCGCGGGTGGCGAACGCGGCGTCGTGGGTCTTCATCACCTCCCTCGCCGCCTCCGGGGAGGACAGCACCAGCGTCTGGACGTGGCCGAGGCGGAGGAGCATGACGGGGCCGTACCGCCGGGAGAGCTCCCGCATGGCGTGGTGCGGCAGGGAGCCGAGCAGGCAGTGGATGCTCCCGATGACCGGCAGCGCCCATGGCCCCGGAGGGAGGTTCACGCCGGCGTTGTGCCGGGAAGAGGTCGCCGTCTTGAGCTTGAAGACGACGAGGGTGAGGAGTAGGCACAGCAAGGTGCAGAATGCTGCTGTATCCCCTATTCCGGCCAATTTTATCATCTTTATTGTTTGTGAGCTCGATCTGTGCTGCATATATATATAGTTGGAAGTTGCAGTGGCTATAGATATATATCGATCTATATACACGTACTAGCTAGCTAGTACTCTGAATTTTCCCCCGGTGAAAAATAATTTCAGAGCAGTGTCGTCGTCTTCTTTTTTTTACAGAAAGTTTGATGGCTATGTCGTACGATTTATAATTCTATATGGTCCTCGTGATACTTGCTTTGCTACTAGTTTAATCCAGACGTGTTTGTCTTGCTCTCAACAAACAACAGTGTACATGCATGTTAGGGTCACTGACTCACTGTATCAAGCACAAGCACGTTCGTTCTTCTTAATCATCAGTGATTTGGGTCCATTATTGCGTTAATCGACCAAACTTGTGCTTACAATAATACAATTACTATGCAATAGTTGACATATCATTTTCTGCCTATAGTATCTATGTTTCTCTTTCAAGTATGGATTCATCCGACAGGCTAAGACAATTATTGTTGGTAAGGATCAATCCAAGATAAGGGATGGAGCAATATATAATGATATCTATACTAGTACTAAAACGATTTTCCTGTGTACATGGACCTTTTTAGATTGCATATAGACCATAGCAGGTCGCGTCTGCGAAAATCGCCATCCATTTTGTGTGCGGCTCCTTAATAGAACCGTACAGAAAAATCGATTTTCACTTGTAGGCCTCTTAAATGGACCGCACGCGAAAATAAACCTATTTTCGCAGAGGTTCACACGCAAAAATACCCCTACCTCTTTTCCCTCTCACTCACTTTAAATTTTTCACCTCTCTCCCTTTTATTTCCACTCATCTCTCTCTCTCTCCTCTCCTCTCTATCTCTTTCTTTCCTCTCCTCTTCTCCTCTCCTCTCCGCGGCTCGGCGGCGACACCGACGAGGTGGTGGCCGGGACTAGCGGCGAGCGGCTTGGCGGCCACTCGGGACTGGCGGCGAGCGAGGCGACGAGGCGGGAGGCGTGCTCACTTCGAGGCGAGGCGATGGGCTTGGGCGTGGCAGCGAGTGGCTCGGCGGCGGCCAGCGTGCTCGTGTCAGCGGCGCGAGACGGTGGCCGCGCGCGGAAGGTGGCGACGGGCGACGGCGACCAGCCCCCACCCGGATCCAGCGGTGACGGCCATCCCCCACCCAGATCCGCGTGGATCCAGTGGCGGTGGCAGCCGGCGCAGCGCTAGCGGCGGCCGGCGGGCGGTGGGGAGGAGGCGTGGCGGCAACGGATCTGGCGAGGACGACGGCGACCGCGAGGAGGCGATGGAGACGACGATAGCTTTAGGGTTAGGTTTTGTTTTTTTTAGATTTTATTTTTTTTCGGCTTTTTATTTTTGCGTGCGGGCAACCTAACCACCCCGCACGCGAAAATCAGTTTTCGCGTCCGGGTGCGCCACCTGCATGCAAAAATAGCGATTTTTGCAGACACGGGTGCGTGCGGTTCGTCCACTAGCACGCGAAACCCTTTTTGACCGCGCGGAAAAATCCTTTTTTTAGTAGTGCTAGCTACTACAAGAATCCGCATTTTTTTTGGTGGCCAACTAATTTCTTTGGCGGTAAAAAAATAACCGCCAAGTTTAAATATATTCTTGCGTTTGTTGCCTTTGATTTCTAGCACTGCATGCGTTTGTTGCATCTAGATCATGGTCTAGAGTCTATACCAGGGTTCAAAATTTTGAATTGAGTTTTCCAAAATTTTGGGTTTATCGGACCCTGCGATAAGAAATGATTTCGGCCAAATGTTTTTTTGGGGGGTTTCAAAATTTTAGACTTTGAAAAAAAACTGTTCAAATTTGATCAAATTTTGTTAAAAAATAAAAATATTTCGGACCGATAGAAATAGTGAAAACGAAAATATAAACCCTGGAGTAGACTCATGTTGTAGCACCCATTAGCTACGACCCATGCAATCACTTATATGCATGCACATCCAACTGCTGACAAAAGGTTCAGTAAAAGATAAAACTGCATATGTCAAAATGGCCACGGCCGGAGCTAACACACTATGTACCTATATGATTGATTTACACTGGTTTAACGTGTTATACAACTCATCTCTATGCAAAAGGTGAAAATGATGATGGTGATGCATAACTAAATGGGTCCTATAGTCATAATGTTACGGATGATGACGCCTCTTTATTTTCCCTCAAAAAAGATGATACCTTTCTATAGTACATCCACATGATAAGATAATGACATTGTCCGACTGCGATTTTTTGCAGCAGTTGCTGCAGCCGCATGCCTATCAAGCTTCCCGTGCCTATCAAAGGTGATACGAAGCGGCAGATGAGAGCGACGATTCGACTTCAAGGTGTGGGCCTGCGGCTTGGACTCGTCGCGATAGGCATCGGCTCGGCTCCAACGAAAATCGCGATAGACGCGGCTTGCGGGCGGTAGATGGACACGCGTCGGCAGTTCGCGCGGTGCCGCACGAGAAGCTTGGTGCGACGCTGCCGCAAAGAATTTTTTTCCGTTTCTATGGCTGTGGCACACAATCGAACAGTGATCGATATTTCTAGTTGCAGCCATGCATGCATGGCCAGAAAAATAACAGCCGAAAAAATACAATGTATGACTTATTATAATGGGTTACAAAATACCAGGTGCTAATTAATTAAAGTTCTTTCTTAAAACACAAGTAGATCAGCTAGCTAGCTCCTAGTAGAAATATCAAGAAATCCAACAATCTAGGCTGTGGCAACGATGGAGTTGCCTTTAGCCAAAGATCAGTTAGCCGAGAAGCTGTCAACCCAGCGGACTCAGTCGTATCTGATAATTTAGATAATATACCACTCAATTCGCATGCCTTCTAGATTTTACCATCCAATCTACATGCCTTGATTAATATAGCACTAGGACTGCTAATTGTTGTATTTGGTACCACTTTCACTAATTTCATCACATTTTTTCGTTTCTCACATGTTCATGGACATTTCTGCCCCTGGCCCCACTTGTCAGGTCCGATATATCTCTCTTTGGATCAGATCGAGTCGTCGCTCTCCTGAGCGCCCCTCCACCGCCGCCGAGCACCGCCAACGCCGGGCGCCACCACCCCGCCGCCCCAGCTCGACGCCGCCACAGCCGGACGCTAACCCGCCGCCCCAGCTCGACGCCGCCACGGCCGGGCGCCACCCCGTCGCCCCAGCTTGACGCCGCCATGGCCGGGCGCCACCCCGCTGCCGAGCTCCGCACCCAACTGACGCCGACCACTGCACCTGGCGCCGCCCCGGCTGGAGGTGGCAAAGCTGATGTTTTTTGACCACTGCAAGAAGATGGTGGCAAAGCTGCTGTTTTTTTTTTATCATTTATTCAATTGGAAGAAGGCAGCACAGAGAAGATCATATTTCCAGTAGTTGTTGATGTGTATGATGGTAACACTAGCTGATGGCAATAGGTGGCTCTATGCACTATTTTGGCAGTATGTATAGTGTACCCAGTTGTGAGAAAATATGATCCCAATTGTTGTACTGTGTTGCTATAAGATAGATGCAATTTTTTGACAGCATGTATCTGTAAAGAAATGGCAAACATCTCAATGCATTGATCAATTTAAAGTGTATAACATCTGTATGTATAACAGTAGCAAATTTTCATTAGTTGCAAAATTTCATCAGTGTATTACAGCTGGTACCTAAAGACTCATCTTCATCAGTTGCAAATTTTGACAGCATCGGCCCTGGCGGCGTCGAGCTGGAGTGGCGGGGTGGCGTCCGGCTGTGGCAGCGTAGAGCTGGGGCGGTGGGGTGCCGCACGGCGGCGCTCGGCCTGGGCGGCGGCGCA
Organism: Oryza glaberrima; assembly: GCF_000147395.1. Lineage (NCBI taxonomy): Eukaryota > Viridiplantae > Streptophyta > Magnoliopsida > Poales > Poaceae > Oryza > Oryza glaberrima. The sequence continues at coordinate 38,692,140 of NC_068326.1, read as the reverse complement.
TGCGCTCGGCGGCGGGGTGGTGGCGCCCGGCGTCGGCAGTGCTCGGCGGCGGTGGAGGGGAGGCGCTCGCTCGGTTCAGGGACAGAGAGGAGAGCGATGACTCGATCTATTTGGACCTGACAGGTGGGGCCAGGGACAGAAATGTCCATGAACAGGTGAGAAACGAAAAAATGTGATGAAATTAGTGAAAGTGGTACCAAATATAACAATTAGCAGTTCTAGTGCTATATTAATCAAGGCATGCAGATTGGATGGTAAAATCTAGAAGGCATACAAATTAAGTGATATATTATCTAAATTCTCGTCATATCCAACTCCATTCGGTTTTCACTACATGGAAATTCCCAATCGACGAAATGGTATAGAAGGTTTGCAAGTGCAATCTCGATGTTAAATTGTGCAAATATGAAATCTGGGCACATCCTTCGACCAGAACCACCTGGAAGAAACTGAAAATATGTACCATTATAATCGGTATCGTCATGTTCAAACCTCTCAGGTCAAAAATCCTCCGCATCTTCCCAGCATCGCTCATCCCTACTAATCGCCCAATTATTTACAATGACCATCGTTCTCGTTTGGGTACATCAAATCCCATTATCTTGCATGTTTCGGTACATAACCTTGGGAAAAGCAAAGGGAATGGAAGGTGCAATCTTAACGTTTCTTTGATGACCAATTGCATGTAATATTGAAGGGACCCTCCAATATGTATGCCTCATCCACCTTGTTTCTACCTTGCATTGCGCGAGGGCACCTCAATAGCTCGGACATAGCCCACATAACAGTTATAGTTGTTGTATCAGAGCCGCCAGCCAAGATACCCTAAAATTATAGATATGAGATGGTATCTACACAGGACTTTACAAAACTAGACTAGCTAGAAGTTATTATCGGGTACTATTAAATCATATTAATTATTTTGTTACAACATTAAGAAGTCAAATTTGAATTTGTATATATACTTGTGAGGTGATCATATATCAAATATCAATCTATCTTTGCTTTTTTTATAAGGGACAATTGCATTCGTGCCCCTACTTTCAACTGCAATTGTGATTTTGCCCTCACTTTTTAGGGTTTGCGATTTTACCCCTGTTTTTTGAAAACGAAGCAACATGTTACCCTTGGTTGGATGGTCAGTTTAACGGTGTTAAATCAGTGATGAAATGACATATATACCCTTGTTTGTTATTGCATATTTGCCCTACTTCTCTATATTGGAATGTGTATTTGCCCCTATTTGGATAAGATGGAGTTTGACATGAAATTTGCCCCCGTTTTGTACTGATATTTGACGAACTTGTAGCAACCTTGATAATATGACAAAGACAAAATGGCACAAGTATTCATGCAAAAGAAGCATCACAAAATACCACAAAGTAAAAGCAGCATTTGGAATTAATGCTTTCATCAAGAAGCTAATTAGCTAAACAAGCATTCCAAATTTGTTGTTGAGCACTAACAGTGCTGGTCTGCTTGCCTTCATCGGCTCGCCATGCGGAGCCGCCGGTGCCTCCTACAGTCCTGCCTCACTATGCAAGCTCAAAGAAGTCGCCGCCTCCTATTTCCCTCGTGGAGCCACGCCGCTGCCGGTGCTACCTGCTCGCCTTGCAACTGGCTGCTCCGGCGTGCCCGCCTGCTCGCCTCACCTTGCCCGCTTACCCAACCGCCTCTTCGCCCTGCAGGTTGTAGCTAGCTGCTCTCCTGCTCCCACCGCCACCGGCTTGCCACGAGGACTTGCCCCGCCGCCGCGAGTTTGCCTCGCCGCACTGGCTTGCCAGAGCCTCCGCCGCTGCCGCCTGTCATTTCTCCTCTTAGGATTGGGAAATGGGGAATGGATAGGGAATGGTGGAGCTTTAGGTTAGTTCATGCCTCCAAGGGTAAAGCAGTAATCTAATATATCAAAAATCATTTTTTTTTCTTTTCATTTTCAATTCTTTAACTCACCATTGTGGGACCCATATAACTGCCATCCATTCCAGGGGCAAATGGCGATTTCTTTTTTAAAAAACAGGGGTAAAATCGTAAACCCTAAAAAATAAGGGCAAAATCACAATTGCAATTGAAAGTAGGGGCACGAACGCAATTGCCCCTTTTTATAACTATTTAACTAGCATGAAAAAAAGGACCTTCCCGCAAAATACAAAAAGAGTGAGACAAACCTTTCGCGGGTGACATTGACAAATGAGCTAGAGTAAGATGGTAACATGCTTAATTAATTACAAACACTGTCGCGCTGATGGTTTCCGTTTGTGAGAGTGATCCCTAACCCACCATCCCTCTGAAACCTCAGTAGGATGCCAAGGAGCTCTTCATCCCTCTCGGCGCCGTCGCCGTCGCCGTCGTCGACGACGCCATCTGCGACTTCCTCTCTGCGCTCCTCCCATCGCCTTCAGATGGTCCTGGACCATGGCATCCATGATGCTGTGGATCTTCTCGTGGGCCGCTTGCGCTGCCCGCACGAGCCGCGACTCCGGGAACAGGTCGACCAGGTTGAAGCCGGCGGCGAGCTTCGCCACCTTGCCTAGCTCCTCCAGGTACTCCTCCTGCCGCGGGCACCGGCCGCCGACGGCGGTCATCATGGCCGCGACATGCTCGCCGCCGACGACGTTCACGAGCGGCCACGCCGGGGACGACGCGGCGACGGCGCGCACGAGCCTCGCCGCCTCGGCCTCGCGGACGCGGCGGAAGGAGCGGGCGCGCCTTGGGCTGAGCAGCTCGACGGCGCAGGCAGGGCGTGGTGCGGCAGCGAGCCGAGCAGTCAGTCCATGCTGCCGATGACCGGGAGTGGCCATGGGCCCGGAGGGAGGATAGTGTTCTCGCGGGAGAAGAAGGCCTTCGACCTGAGCTTGAGCTTGACGAAATGTCACTTTCAATTATAGATTTCTTATATTTTCGGACGGAAGAAATATATATTTAGAGTTTTAGACGGACTAAGAGCTAAGAGAGTGTGATCATGAAACGGGAAACTCTTATAATCTATCAGGAAGGAAACTCTTATATATATTTGTTATTAAAAGTTTAAAAATAAAATAGCAAGATAGATTAATATTTTATATGCCACTTCACAAAATATGCAAATTTAAATATGACTTTTACAGTATTAAGAAAATAACTATTAGCAAATATATGTGAGTTAGAGTTTAATTACTTTTTGTTTTTCTATAATTTATGATGATCAAATTTGAAGGTACATATTTTATAGATTGATATATCATATATTAAAATTTATAAGTATTTAGATGGTATGAAAAATAAGGGGATATCTATTCCTCAGTGGACCAGAGTACATATCCTCATGGTCAGAGAGTCAGAGACAAAAATAAAAATCCAGCAACAATTTGTCCACTTGTACGAGATCCAATTAAGCTGCCGAAGTCCTGAGTGTCAACCTGCTGTGACAGATCACCAATCACGGCTAGTTACTTGACTAGTCTTTGAATTGTCGACAGCGACCTACGGAGTACTCCCTCCATCACACAAAAACCAACCTAGGAGGGGATATGTTGGTTTTTTTGGGACGGAGGGATTAGATAATAAGCCGCCACAACAAAAGTGTTGAACATGAGTTCTGCGAGATAAATACGAAAACAAACACTACTACAGGTATGTTCGGAACTCCAAGTTCCCAACTCCCTTGCTTCGTTTTCCGCGCGCACGCTTTTCAAACTGTTAAATGATGCTTTTTTTTGTAAAAAGTTTCTATATGAAAGTTGCTTTAAAAAATCATAGTGATCCATTTTCGAAAAAAATTTAGCAAATATTTAATTAATCACGTGCTAATGGACCGCTCTGTTTTCCGTGCGGACTATTTGGGATGGGAACCGGCATATGCGAACACAGCCGTAAGGATTCGAGATCATCATAATACCTACCATGAGTTACAGTGAGAAGAATATATATATATATATATATATATATATATATATATATATATATATATATATATATATATATATATATATATATATATATATATGTATGTATGTATGTATATGTATATGTAGATGATGTAGAGGCCGGTTTAATCCATTATCTAAAAAAAAAATATATGTATTTGTAGATCACCTGCATGAGGGAGATGGCCGCTGCTGCCGTGGCAAGCTGGCTGGCCTCACGCTGCGCCTGCGCCTACGCTGACAAGATAACAGCTGAGAACGGCGCTGGCGTCCTGTCCTCCGCCGCCGCCACGACGCTACAGCTACAACCATGCAGCACCTGCTCTGCCAAGCCGCGTCGCCGCCGGCGAGTACGACATGGTTACTGAAGGATCGACGAAGTGGATTTGAAGTGGGTTTAAATGGTTTTGAAAGTGGATTGAGACCATATAATTGGAATGGGTTGGTTCGGTTTGGACTGGTGAGGAAAATGGATTGGTCTGGTTTGGATTTTATGGGATGGCTAGTGGATTGGATATGGGGTGAATCTTGCCCCATTGGCAAGCTTAGCCGCGCTTCGGCCCGACCGCGGCTTACTTCATCCAATTAAGCTACTCACTCCGTCCCTAAATATAAGGGATTTTGGTTGGATATGATACATCCTAGTACAATAAATTTGGACAGAAAACTTGTCTAGATTCATTGTACTAGGATATATTACATCCAATCAAAATCCCTTATATTTAGGAACAGATGGAGTACATCTTGCATGCTCATGTAGCTTCGCTAGATCACGAGATTTAATTGAAGTGCAAAGTCATGGTAACACCAATACGAACTTCTTTTTTGTAACATTTGACCAAGGCATAGCGAAGCTAAAAAAATAATTAAATAGTACGGATTAAGCGAATGACATGTTTTTCTGGATGCAAAAGCAAACAAGACGAGATCGCACAGTATCGATCTCATCGAACAGAGAAGGAATACAATTGAAGAAAACGACATGAAATATGTAGAGACTAGCTTGAGAGGATCATATATCATCAGGACTTAGTTGGAGCTGAAAATTATATCGTAAGCACTCTTGATTTTCACCCATATTTTGATCGATATCACCATCTGGCCGGATCGATCAGTTCGATCCGTGGCCTTGAGCTTCAGGCAGGAAGAACTCTTCGTCATCATCGGTGTCGAGCGCAATCTCGAGCTCGGAATAATTCTCCGTGTCGACGCAGTAGGTCACCATGACTTGCTCCAGGGTGAGAGGAAGGACGCAGCTTTCTCCTTCAGCAGCACGGCGCCTGTTCACCATTGGTGTGGCCTCCTCCAGCCTCCCGTCGGCGAGGTGGAAACGCTCGTACGTCGCCGGGCCCGGCTCCACGACGTAGACGCATCCGGCCTCCACGGTGGGGAACTTGTCGGCGTCGACGGAGAAGCTCCTGGCCTGGCTGACGAAGAGGGAGCGGTTGCCAAGGCTCCGGACCGGGACGAACACCTTGTTCACGGTGTCCACCTTGTGCACCATGTGCACGCGCCACAGCACGCTCACGAGCAGCAGCTCGCCGGCAGACTCCACGAGGTGGTGGAAGTAGGCGTACAGCTTCACCGCTGGTGGTGGCACAGGAATGATGGGGATCATCTCGATGGTGTCCGCGGCGCGGGGTTGCGGACGAACACCTTGTTGCTGCTCACCTTCTTCTTCTTCTTCCTCGTCGTCGTCGGTGAGGAGGACGGTGGATACGATGGATCCACGGTTGGTGACGTACACCTCGCCGGCGAAGGGCGTCAGGTTCATGAAATTGTCGGGGAAATAGACCATTACATCGGGGAAGCCCTCGGTGTCCTGATCAACCCACCTCACGGACCTCCCTTGGTACCACGAGACGAACACCATGAGCGGCGACGTCGTCACGGCCACCTCCCTCACCTCCTCCTCCGCGTGGATGGGCGCCCTGAAACGGGCGATCTTCCCCGTGAAGGGGTTGAGGACGCGTGTCCCGTGTGGCGGCGCCGCGTCGGAGAGCAAGGGCGGCGGACGTGACGGCGACGAGGAAGCAGCCGCGGAGGCCCGGGACGCGCTTGCGGAGGAAGCGGCCGGTGTCGAGGTTGACGAACGTGGCGACGGCGGCGGCGCGGTGGTCTCCGGGGTTGACGTCGAGCTCGAGCATGGCCAGCTTCTTGGGGAGGAAGCGGGCGTCCTCGAAGTCAGCCGTCCTCGGGTCGTCGGTGCCGGAGCGCCACATGCGGCAGACGAGGCGAAGGTTGTCGTAGCAGTCGAAGTCGTCGGCGGCGAGGAGGCAGTCGCCGATGCGGATGATGGGGTCGGAGGGGAGCATGGACCAGTCAGGCGCCGCCGCCATGGCAGACACGATATCGAGATCGTGTCTGAAAATTTTGCGGCGCAGGTGAGTGTTTGAGCGCGTCGCTGAAATTTAAAGAGGTTTGTCTTGGTTATAACTGGCATGTTCAGTGATCACCCACTCTAATTTGCAGCCGTTGGATCAACATCAGACGGACGTTCTCTCTTTCACGACACCATCTTTTCCTCGAAACCCTAGCCACCAACGTTCCATTTTAATGGTATACATGGGCTAGGCCCATATTATCTTGAGGAAAGAAAATCAGAAAAATCTCAGGCCCATCATCGTTCAATCACTGCTGCTCCAAATTAAACCCAGTTTTCTTAAAAAAAAAAATCCCCTTCTTCAATCTCACCATTTTATATATACCTACACATGGTGCCGCTTACGTTGCCAAAGAGCTGCCGTCACCCGCATCTCTTTCACTGTACCTTTCCTACGTATTGTCGACTTATCATGCTATACCATCACACTAGTTGTTTTTCCGGTTTCGATAAGGTTTTCTCTCTACAGTCTACGCCGCTATATAAGTCACTATTACTCATAACTACCTAATAAGTCGACTATTGTTGCCTTGCGCTAAGCGATACCCAACCACTTCCACTACCCACCTACGTCATGCATGTTGCAAGTGGTACGCGCCATGCCATCCTCTTAAACACATCCCTACTCACCTTCTATTCCAACCCCCAAAACCTTACATACAATGTGTTTTGGAGTAAATCCAACGTTAAAAAAATAAGTATCTATCTAGTTATTGATTATATTATTAAAATAGGGTGATGGAGCCATGTTTTAGTCCAAGTTCCTAAGATATTACCATGTTTATTGAAGAAAAAGAAAAATAATAGCACAATTTGATCATCATAGGTATATATATAGGTTATAAAGATGAAGATTGATTGGTAAAGTTGTATGTAAACAAGCAAACATTATTATGTTAAATTACATAGCCCTGTTATAATTGCGCGAGAAATCCAACTAGCTAAGAGTGAAAATAGCGTGAAAGCTAACATGACGTTTATATGTAGCGGGAGTGCATTAACAAATGAATTAATTCTGGTTGCACATCTAAATCGGATGCGTCCTCACCGTGAGTGTATATAAGGATAATCTTGATATATCAGTTTTTCCAGTAAGTGGTTTATCAGAGTTTGCCTCCTTTTTTTTTTTAAGAATTACACAGTACAATGCAGACACTCATAACGCACGCGCACTCACCCCTATGAACACATGCAAACCCTACTGCCTCCTTTGAAAATGCTTCATATCCATTTTAATTGAACACATTCCAATTCTCACCATGAGTGTACTCTGTACATAAGGATAATCTTGATATATCGGACCCATCATATCTTTTTGGTTGGTTATTTATCACTTTAAGCTTCATCAGTTGGCCATATTTCCTAATAAACCAAAACGGCTTATTAGGAAATAAAATTTTCTTAATTTAATCAACCAATATAACCATGCGACATCTTGCAAAACATTTGTGGCAATCTGCTAACAATGCATTCAATCTAGTAGCAATTTCACGGCACATTCACTCATCTGAATCTCTCTTTGCACTTGCAACCTGCACTATATATATATATATATATATATATATATATATATATATATATATATATATATATATATATATATATATATATATATATATACTTGCCAATTCAGTAACATTATCTGAAGTAATTGAGATTTCAGATATGATTCTATTTATTTCCGAAATGTGAAAGTTAATAGTCGTTCACAAAGGCAAAAGGACCTTCCAATTGCTAGTAGAAAATAAACGCAACTATATATGTATGTAGATGTAGCAGTAGTATCCTCAAATCGTGAGGTCCTCGAGCAACTCATCAAGCTCCTTCTCGTCAGGTGGGTTCAGATCAATGCACCCGATTCCCATGGCGATCTCTTCCATCTCATCGCCGTCTCGCTTCCAGCCGCCACCATCCTGCAGCTTCCTACGACTACCCTTCTCGTAGATCTTCTTGACAAGCACTGCATCCGGCAGCCATGGCTCTCGACGTCATGGTTGTTCACGTTGGCGCCGTAGAGGTCGTACCCGAGTGCGTGGTCGCCGGCGTTCAGGACGTGGCCGAGGTGCGTCCTCACGGTGAAGATGGTGTTGTTCTTGCCCAGGTCCGACGCGCGCGCGACCTGCGCGTACGCGACGCCGTCGCCGGCGGCCGGCTCGTGGTCGACGTCGAGAACGACGTACTCGACGAGCTGCCGGCTGGTGAGCACGGGCTCGAGCCTGCACCTGTCGTACTCCTTGATGCCGAGGTGGACGACGCGGAGCGTGGTGGTGTCGAGCAGCGCGAGCGCGTTGGTGACCTTGACGCAGAGGACGATGGGGCCGAGGCCGCCGAGGTCGCGGGACGCCTCCTTGGGGAGGAAGACGAGGTCGTCGCGGCACACCGGGCAGAGCTCCACGGCGAAGGTGTGCCTCGTGTCGTGCGAGGCCGAGGCGAGCTGCTTGGACGCGACGACGCGGGCGGGCGACAGCGAGGTGACGAGGTCGACGAGGTGGGCGGCGCGGGAGCGCGACGCGAAGAAGAAGTCGAGACCGCCGCCGCCGCGCGCCGCGCCGACGCGGAGGGCGTCGCCGGCGGCGCCGTGGGCGACGACCTGCTGCTCGAGGTGGAGCAGCGTGCGGCGGTGCGACGCGCGCTGCCGCACCTGCACGACGGCGGTCTAGCCGCACTGGTCGGGGGGCTCAGCCCGCGCTCTCGTCATGGCGCACGCGTCGCAGAGGCGGTAGTGGACGGCGAACTCCACGACGTGGCCCTGCTCCAGCGTGACGCCGCCGCTGCTGCCGTGGAGGACCTCGCCGCGGAGGCGGAGGCGGAGCATGAGGAGCCTCGAGTGGGGCTCGGTGAAGACGAACTCCGCGGCGGCGAGGGCGACGCCGAGGCGGGCGATGTGGCGGTCGACGCGGCGGAGGAGGAACCTCATGAGCTCCGGCGACTCCGGCGCGGCGCGGAGCCAGAGCCGCGGAGATTGGAGGTAGGAGGAGCAATACGGGCAGTGCACCACGTCGGCGTGACGCGGCACCCCCGCCGCGATGTCGACGCGCGAGCGGATGCAGAGGGCGCACGTGTTGGCCGCGTTGGGCGCCATGGGGACGCCGCAGGTGCAGCAGATGGACGTGCGCGCGGCGGCGGCCGGCTCCGGCTGGGGAGGGAGGAACTGCATGCTGAGTTGCACCGGCGGCGGCGGCGGCGGCTGCGACCACGACGACATCGCGGTTGGTTGTTGCATCGGCGGAGGGAAGGATGGACGTTCCGAATCGTGACGGCGAGTTTTCTTTTCTTTTTTTTTTTTAGAAAAAAATGACGGCAAGGGTTAGGGCTTGTTAATGGAAAGGCTATCACGGTTGATTAGTGTTGAATAGCTCTTGTTATGGACATATCTGTTGTATCAATCCTGTTCAAGACCCAAACACCAGCTTATGGGCTTTTCCCAAGGGATAGTATTTTGCAGCCCAGCTACCTTTTCAACCGCTTGAATATATCGCCGTTTCAGCGTACCGCGAGAATTCGCCTGATATATATATATATATTTCTAGAAAATCATATCAAGTTAATATGCAGGTTTTTCTTTTAAAGAGATTAAATTATGTCAACTTAGTATACGAGTTTTTTTTAAAAGATTTTTTATATGACTCCTTATGTATGTCTAAAAGCGAACGAAATTAAAACCTGACTCAAATACGGATCTATATTTCCAAAAGCGAATGAACTGTATTTTTCAATACCGTTAAAACCGACTCATACACATATGGTGTACCAAAGCACTGGCAAAATCATCTTCAATTTCTATAATACGGAGTAGTAGAATAGTTATGGTGATTTTGATGTCAGCACTAAAAAAATCTTAATCTTAACTAATTAAAAGATTCATAAATTTTCTTTCGTCACACTTATTTTCGTCCGTCAATCTTGCGATTCCCTCTTCCACTCTCGTGCGTGTGTGCGTTAGTCCGTCTCCGATAGTTAGCGCGGAAAAAGATTACAGTAGAGATGATAGGATTTGGATAGGGCTCTATTCTTACCTAGATATGAAGCGGTTTTGCTTTGATTCTTGGAAAAAGAGAAAGAGGAGGATATAAAGATTGAAACCCCTCAATCAATTTCATATTATCTTTAAAAATGTGGCCGGATTTCATGGATGCGGCGACATCAGGAAGCGTCCGGAAGATGAGAAACTGGACGGAGGAAGGGGACGGTACTGTAGCGCTGGGCCCATGTGACAGTGAGATGACGAGGGGGAGGGTAATTAGACTTCTGTTGCTTGTTGGGTCAGAGACGTGTTTGCGGGCTGAGGCGGATTGGAGAATAAGGGATGAAAGCGGGCCGGCTCGGCTGTGGGCTAAGGGAGGCCATGGGCTGAAAATGGCCCAGTTGTAATGAGGATTTTATTTAGATTTTCATTTAAATAAATGCTGAAATGATGTTTGTATTATTAAAAACAGCAATTAAGCTCTGAAAATTTCAATAAAATTTCAAAGAGTATAATTAACTATGGAGAATTTAACAAAAAATAAATCCAGCCATATCAATTTTATTTCCTACACCCCCGCAAAAAAAATATTTCCTACACTTCCTTTACTTTTCAATTAATTTAAACACCTAGCTACTTAAAAAATTTGTATTTTAGTTAATTACTAGAAAAAATACCCGTGTGTTACAACGAGTAAAAATATTTTTTTATCCTATACATTGTTATATATTCATTCCTTTCCAATAAGTTTGTGCTATCATAGTCGTCACGCTCATTGAAACAGACTATTATAAAAGTTGAAGATGTTTTTGCAGGTATTTTGGTACGTTATCCGTGTATGAGTCGGTTTTTAAGTTTGTTAGCTTTTGGAAATACATATGTGTATTTGAGTCGGTTTTTAGATTCGTTCGTTTGTTGGAAATATAAAATGAGTCGTATAAGAAAACTCGCATGCTAACTTTAGACGAATGGACTCCTAACTGTAGTTCATGTTTTTTTAAAAATATATATATCCAAGCGAATTTTCACGGTGAATTTCATCTTAACTAAACCATGTAACAATAATAAGATTAAAATAGTTTTCACCCATTGCAACGCACGTTTTTTTAGTAATAATTAAAGAAAACAACACTAAGTCAACCCACTGTATTTTTTCAGCGGAATTCAATTCAATGGATTAGCATCTCTAGGTCGTAGTTTTTTTTTTTAAAACAGAAGCTCGTACCTTACTAAGGAGAGAAAATATCGGGACTGTTTGTCTGGTAAAACAATCTTATCTCTATCGCTGTCTCGTTTTCCATGTCTTTCTCCGTCTCTCTCCTTTGTAAGATTATTTTTATTTTGTACTCAATGAAGAAAATGGAATCTTCTCGTTTGTTTTCTTTTCTTCTAGATTCTATGTCCGATTGGATTTTGTATCGATATTGAATTTGTGCAATATCTGTCTTACGTGATACCAGTGTGGGTGGGAGACGGGAGGGAATCGGACTGGAAAATAGCGCGGAAAAATCACAAAAAACGCGTACGGGGAGGAAATTGGACGACGTACGAAAATACTTAGCAAAAACATCTTTATGATAGGTAACGATAAAAGATAAAGAAAACATGCGATGCCAATTCGCCAACACAAACCATAAAGCTACGTGAGGGTCGATAAGACATACACGAAGCAAACATGCCAAGACGGACTCCAAAAATTAAACGACGAGATGAACCTGAGAACAAACTGTAGGGCTAATGATCGCGCGAAGCAGAGTGACGGAACGGGCCGGCGTTATTCAGCTTTTCACGAGAGTGGAGTTTAGCCCTGGTTGAAGGTGGAACGGCCGTACTCCCCGCTGAAAGGGAACGCCCCGCCCCATGGGTCTGGGCGGACGCTCGGAGTGGTGCTCGGCCCACGCCTTGGCATGTTGAACGGGTCCAAGAAGCCTGGCGGGACCACAGGGACAAACGGGTCGTCCTGGTTCACCAGTACTTTTGGCGGCAGCGGCGGCTTCATTGGAGGGAGTACCTTGCCGAACTGCCTCATGCAGTTGGGGATGCCGTTTGATTCGTCGGTGTTGTACGGGCGGCCGAGTATGTAGTGGCTCTCCGGAATGCAGTTCGCGTGGAGGTTGATGATGCAGGGGAAGCATCGGTATGCCCAAACGCTCGGCGTTCCACACGCACGGCACATGGTTGGGAACGAGCAGACCAGCGTGAGCTCGTGCTCCGGGTGCGCTCCGCTGCTCCGGACCGTAGCCGGGAGCTGGACGCACACCGGGTGCAGGAACACACCGCACGGCGTGCACTGGTAGTGCATACCCTCGATCTCGTTGGTGCAGATGTCGCAGTAGACCGGGATGCGGCCATCGGCGGCCGGCGAGGACGCCACGAGAGTCTTCGCGACGTCCGGTCTTCTGGACGTTATGAGGCCAGCCATGTCCGGGCCGGATCTCACCAGCGTGAGAGGGTGGTGCGGGTGGCCCCAGAAGGAGAAGGAGTCGGGCGAAGTCGCGCACTGCCCGTGGAGGTCGAAGCGGCATCTGTCACAGCTATACCGATAGGCATGGGAGCTGCCGCGCTTACATGCGGCACAGGTGAAGGCGTCTCCGTCGGCTTTCAGCACCAAGGTGCAGCTTGCGTGGAGACGGTGTCCTGCTATCGTTTGCTCCATTTTGGCACTTTCTTGGAGGCTTGGACATAACATTTTGGTAGTGATATCAGGATGCGGGGTGCGCTATATATGAACTGTTGCCTCGGCCAGGACTTTGGTAATGGCCGGGCGACGTTTGAATGATAACTAAGGCCCGTTCAATCTCCACATTTGGAGATAAAATTTTGGTTGAAAACGAGAAATGTCATTAGCACATGATTAATTAAGTACTTTTAACTATTATAAATTTTAAAAATAGATGTCCATAATCATATTTATTTTGTAGTCATCATAGTTTAGAGTCAGATTTTACTTACTACCATTCTAGTTTCACTGCTAGTTCGGTCTGTGAACCCCAACTTAAAAATCTTAATCATTCATCTGTAAATTGAGTCACGCTCTACCTTGTTCTTGTGTTCTTCGATTAGCATGCAAAGATTAACCTTCTCATGATCTACCTTGATATGCACATTTTGGATTCGGATTCTGTCCTCCTAACAACATGAACTTCAAACGGTTCTAGTTGCTGATCTAGAAAGAATCTCGGGGGTCTATGAATACTTGTTGAAAAGTTTATAGAGTCTACTTTCAAATGGTTTTAGTTCCACATTAAAACTCCTCCTCAGCTGTTGGGAGTCTGTAAAAAAATCCATGTACCTCATCAAGTCTGAGTCTGATTTGAGGTTTGGGCCTTGTAATTGTGTCGTGGGCTACGTATGCGTCCTAGGGCTAACCCTAGGATGTTTCTAATCATATTTATTATGTAGTCGTCATAGTTTAGAGTCGGATTTTACTTAGATTATTTCTGCCATTGTAGTTTCACCGCTAGTTCGATTTGTGGACTCCAACTTTAAGATCTTAATCATTCATCTACAAATTGAGTCGCGATCTACCTTGTTCTTTCTTGTGTTCTTTGATTCGTATGCAGGGATTAGCCTTCTCAGCAAGGTTGGCTGGGCAGCACACAGTTGATAACCAGAGGAGACGTGGTGCTACGATCGTAGGGTTCGGATCGTGTTGACCGGAAACTGGATCATGTGTGTCAAGTTTCTGCCAAATCGAGAGTTATCAAAATCGGAAGATCGGGACCCTAGTTCCTTATCATCTTGCGCGAGAGCCAACAACCTTCATTTTTGTTATCTCCCTCCTCCACATAAGTTTATAGTAGGTTTATAGTTCACTATTATCCTTGCTCTAAGACTGAGTTTGGATCAACGTGTTGGTTGAGATTTTCGATGACATTAAAAGATTTATTTGATCTTTTAAGATATATTTGAAACGAGTAGTACTTCAGAAAACGTATTCAATATAAACAAGAAAACAGTTAAACTGAACCGTAGAAAGAAACCCATCCTAAGGGGTGGTATTTGGCATTTAGCTTCACCTTGCTAAACCGAAAACCGTGTGATATAGTCCCACCTTTTCTTTAATTGATAACACCGATGTGACTTTCGACGTATTGTTTTAACCATTGATTTTTATTTAAATTTTAGTGCAAATATGAAAAAATAAGTCATCCATAAATTTACTTTAATGATAAAATAAATCACAATAAAATTGACGATGGTTACAATGGTCAAACGTCACAAACCAACGTCATCTTAAAAAACGGAAATAGTATTTTAAAGTTTACAATACAATTTATTGTGACGGTCATAGCTCGTCGCACTTTTCAATTGCATGGTACTACAAGCCAATTACGTGCTTAATATCCTGATGATTAAACTTGTCCAAGATGTAGTTAACATTTTTTAGCCATATTTCTCATGGCAAGGCGTAATAATTATTATTCCTTTCGATTTTTAACATATATGACACTATTGATTTTTATTTTTAGACACACTTTTAAATATTCGTTTTATTAAAATTCTTTTTCAGATATAGAAAATATAAGCGTGCGTAAAGAACCCTTAACGATAAATTAAATAGCAAGAAAATAAATAATATCTATATAAATCTTTTGAATAGGAAAAATAATCATTAAGTTTAATAATAAAGCTCACTGTTAGGTATGAGTCCATATTGGATTATAAGTTCATGTTAAATCCAATGTATATAATATATTAGATATACGGTTGTTTTCAGTTTTCGTTCTCCTGTCTCTTTATCTCACTTAGGGCATATACAATGGTTGTCAATAATAGTCTCTTAGTGTTGCTAATTAGGAATATTTGTTGACATGGAAGAAAAAGATAGAGAAGAGACAAAACATAGTTGTTATGCATAACAACGGCTTAGTAACGTCTCTTAATCACTATAATATGAAAATATGATTGCATAAGGGTAAAAGGATGGAAAGAATATTAACAAAAGGAATACTTTTTGAGATAATGATTAGAGCCTTTGTTATCTCAACTATTGTAAGGACATGTTTTCTAAATAATGTTGTATTGTGATAGACCATACTCGTCTCTACCGTTGAACATGTTTTTATGCATTTAATGTATTTATCTTGGTGCATGTATAGAGGTAGCTTTAGCAAGAGAGCCTACATCCTTCATTTTTTTTTGTTATTTCTCTCCTCCACGTAAGTTTCTATATTAGTAGCTGTCTTATAGCCCACTCCTGTGTTCGCAACGAAGTGACTCTTTAGCACATGATGAATTAAGTATAGCTATTTCTTTAAAAAAATTAGATTATTATGATTTTTGTAAAGCAACATTCCTATAGAAAACTTTTGAAAAAAAGACATCATTTAGCAATTTGAGAAACATGCACGCGGAAAATGAAGGAGGTGAAGTTGGAAAAGTGCACATTCGAACACAACCTGCATGGTGACCGCACGACAGATCTGCGCGTGGGGGACCTTGATCCGACCACACTCCCGCTACTGCTACGACAGTTGTGGCTTAGAGCATCTCCAAAATAATGGTCAATTGCTCTCTAGCCAAAATTTGGCAATTCTAACAGAAAAAAAAAACGTGTTCCAACAGTCTCTCCATCCAACTTGTCAAGCTATCCGGCCGGCAAAATCCCTTCCCTCAGTTGCCAAATCTAGTGAGCCACATTTACTTACTAACGGTGGGTCCCACAAAAAAATTCTCCTCCCCTCCTCTCCTCTTGGCCCCTCCTCTCTTCTCATGCCGACTGTTCTCGCCATTCACCTCACCTTGCCGCCGCCAACCGCCTCACCCTTACTACCGTCGCCCACCGGCATCCCTGCCACTACCGCCACCCTACGTCTGTGCCACCACCTCCCATCCTCGGCTCACCCGTACCGCACCGATATACTGTCAACTCCTCCCGTCCCATTGCCGTCCATTGCCTCGCCCCTATCACCGCGCCCGTTGGAGTCCTTGCTGCTGCTGCTGTCCGCCTCTCCCCTTCCGTCGCTGTCCCTACCACCACCTCCCGTCGTCAGCTCATAGAGGAAAGGAAGGAAGAGGAGAAGAAAGAGAGGGAAGAAGTGGTAGTAGAGGTCGACAGTTGGATCCATTTGTTATTTTATAGATGGTAATAGAGAGACTGTTAGAGTTACTACTTAGTTTGACTACCTAAATTAATTGGAGAGATAACTATATGGCTATTTGGAGAGTGTGATTTGGGTAAGCTACTGTAGATGCTCTATTGCTCTGGGTCGGCGGTCAGCCTGCTATTGCTGCTATACTACTATGGAGAATTGGAGACTTTGCCTATTGCTTGGCTACAGGACTGTTTGCAGCTGCAATGGAGACTTTGGCTCTCAGCTATTAGCCGTTGGTAAAATTTAAATTTTGAAACTTACTTTTGACTTTGGGTCTTTTATTATATTCTATATTTAACACTTTCTTTTAAACCATTAATGACATAATATAAAAATTTTAATCATAGTTATTTTTTTTATTTTCTAAACCTTATCCGTTGTAGGCCAACCTTGATTTTATTTTTGAATATAGCTACAATCAATAAAACTAAAGAAACCTCCTAGTCTCTTTGCTGACTTGGTGTGTGTTGTCGAGATCTGTGATCAGATTTTTATTTTTGACCAGATCTGAGGGACGACTTCCTAGTTGCGTCTTTTCTTTTACATTTTGCTGGATGTGCCCATACTGCAAACAAGAAAAAGGAAAGGTTCATTTTACTGTCCCAAATTATTTAATTAATTCATTTAACCCCTAAATTATCGTTTAGCTCATTTTACACCTTAAATTATTGAAAATAGAACGCTTTACTCCGTAATACTCCGTAAAGGTGTTTTTATTTTCCATTTCTCTTCTCTATATATGAGTTGTATTCGTAAAAAGTTTGGTGGGATTAATAGATGCATTATAACTTACCTCTTAAAATTTTTAAATTATTTTTATTACTCTTTATATACTAGACTGGAAGCACTGGGACTGATTTAAACATCAAGGCTTTAAATTTTAAGCAAAATAGCCATGAAAAAAGTTGAAAATATTTTAGAAATTTGATAATGCTGTATTGCTGTCATCTATGGCTCTACAAAAATTCAACTTAAAATATTTAACATGTATAAAACGAAACAAAGTAGTATTAAGTAGTAAAGTGAAACCTTTTTAATAGTTTAGGGGGTAAAATGAGTAGAAAAATAGTTTGAGAGGCTAAGTGAACTAATGAAATAGTTATGAAGTAAAATGGATTTCTCTTTCCTCCAAACAAATGCTTCCAACTTTCTTCCTACCCTAAGTTTATCCTTATTTGGAATCAATAATATCCATATTTTTCAAGGTAGTTCATTACATCAAACCTTGATGCTCACGTGTGTGCATAAAATTTAGAAAAAGAAAAGTCAATTTTACTCCCTCGAACTAATTCAATGATCACTTAACTCCTAAACTAATTTTTTTTGGCTCATTTACACACCAAACTATTGGGTGTGGTTCGCTTCTCTCCTTAACAACATTTATATATCTTTGTTACTTTTTATACAAGTTGTATTTTAAACTGAAATGTATTAGAGCCATAGATGACACCATCATCAAAATTCAAAAATATTTTTAATATTTTCATAGTTGTTTGCTTGAGCTTTACAATTTTGATGTTGAAATCAGTGTTAAGTGCTTTAAACCTACGTAAGCAGTCAGAAAAATTCAAAAACAAATGTGATATATATATATATATATATATATATATATATATATATATATATATATATATATATATATATATAGGGTAAGACTATTATACTAGAATAACTATTTTGTACCCCCCTCCCTCCCCCGGTCCCGCACCACCTACGTGCGCCATCCTCCCCTCTCCCTCCTGGCGCGCCCCTCCGCTCCCCTTTTTCTTTTTTTTTTCGCTCCCTCCCCTCCTCCCGGCGCACTCCTCCCCCTCCCCCCTTTTCTTTTTTCCCTCCCTCCCCTCCACCTCCACCTCCATCGCTCCCCTCCCCTCCTCCTCCCCTCCCAGCTTCTCTTTTTTTCTCCGTCCCGATCTCCCTTCTCTCATTTTTTTAGCTTTTTTTTTCTCTTCCTCCCTTCTCTTATTTATTTCAGGAATAAACTTTTTTTCTTCTCTTTTCTAGAAAAAATAAAAATAATTTGGTGAATTCAAAATTTGAACACATGATCTCATTGTTCATGCGAAGCTCTCCTAACCCATTCACCCTATGACACTATGCAATTAGAGAACATTATTATTTGTTTTTTTTTGTTTCGTATGTATGTTCAAATTTTGTGAGAACAAGTCAATTATGTTACTGTAGGAATCATACCAGCAGTAACGTTATCGAAGAAGTGCAGTAACATGATATGTTACTGCAAAACGTATAGTTTGTTACTACACTTTCGGCAGTAACATCATGATGAAAATTGCAGTAACAGAGAACGTGTAATAGTAACAGCGGTATTAATGCTTGTCTAGAGCTAAAACCTTTAACTCAATCTTTAGAGAGCAATATCCCTCAAATTCTATCTTATTTTTCTAAGACGTTTGCACCATTATGTTCATAAAAAAAGTGTTTAACAAAACTAAATCCATCATGACTATTTTTTGACATCGTTACTGTGGAAATCAGTCATTTTACTACACATTGACCGTCGTGTTACTGCACCGTTCCTACGGGACGAGAACTAAAAAGAGGTAAGTCTCTATCTTTAGAGAGCAACATCTCTCAGATAATATCTTGTTTTTCTAATATGTTTGCACCATAATGTTCATAAAAAAGTGTCTAACAAAACTAGATCCATAATGACTATTTTTTGATGTTGTTACTGTGGAAAGCAATCATGTTACTGTCGACGTTGGATGTCTCGACTACGGTATTTGGACAGTATGGGGATCGTCGGTGCTAGGATATACGCGAGACTGAGGTAAAAGAGATGGAGACAGGGATTTTTATACAGGTTCGGGCCCCTGAGTTGTCAGGTAATAACCCTACATCCTGTTGGCCGAAGCCGGTATTACTCTTATTCACCATAATCACACCAGTACAATATGGGGGTAGCCTATCTAACTGTTGTCGATATGTCGGTCTGAAGGTCTGACTCGTAGTCGACAACAGGGTAGTCTTCCTCCTCGAATCCGTGCCCGGCGAGATCAGAGATAGCGCTTTCGTATCTCCTGACGGTATCCGGAGACACCGTAGGGGAATAGCCATGCCTATCCCTGAAGTCGATATCCGGCGGCGTGTCTTAGCGTATGTAGGCTTGTATGTTGTGGCTTCTGGTGGGCGTGTGTTGATTGTCATGGGTGTCTTCCATGGTCCTTCTCCCCTCTCCTCCTAGGGGGTCTTGTATTTATACCCATCGGTGTCCCCTTGTCCAAGTAGAACTAGGGAAACCAATATGGATACAATCCGAGTAGTCCTTATCGTTTCCATGTAGAACTCTGGTTGTCTTTCCTTATCCGGAACTCCCTCGAGGCCAGTTTTCGTATAAGACATGGTATGTGGTGGATCCTGCCGAGATTTAGTCAACTACTATTAGGTATGTGGTATCCATAACCCTGACAGTTACTACACGTTGACCGTCATGTTACTACGTTGTTCTTACGGAACGAGAACTGAAATACTGTACAAAAGTGGAAGTGTTACTGCAAGGTAGGTACATGTTACCACATGTTTATGCAGTAACACTATCCAAAGATTATAGTAAGACGCATTGTTACTGCAAAACTTATAGTTTTTACTGCACACTAATAGTAACATCGCGATGCGATTGTAGTAACGTACAACAGACAAGTAGTAACAAGTAATAGTATAATATTACTACTTGTGAAGAGTTAAATTTCAAAAGACTAATCTTTGAAGAGCAATATCTCTAATGTGATGTACTATTTTTAAAACCGTTTGCACCATGATATTAAAAAAAGTGCATTCAAAAGTAGATCCATCATGACTATATTTGATCGTTGTTACTACACGTAACACATGATATTACTACATAATGGTCGTCTTGTTATTGTACTCTTGTGAGACGAGAGCTAAGAAAAGGTGGGTGGTGGGGGGAGTCAGCAGACGGGTTGTAGACTTGCTATTAAGAGTCAATAAGTTGTAGACTGACTAATCACCCCTCTTCTCCCGAATCATTGCTCCCCCAATCCTTCACAAAGCACTCCAAAACAATCACCATTCTCTCTCGAAGGCTCCAAGTAAGAAAATATGTATGTAATAAGGCTTACAACCTCTCATGCAATGTCTTTTTCTCCTTGAAAAAACATCGATAACTTATTGGTTGTTACTATGTTCATACAGTAACTTTACTAAGCAATTATAGTAACACATTATGTTACTGTAAAACATGCAGTCGTTACTGTACTCTTGCAGTAACACGGAAGACGCGGTAGTAACAGTAATGCTATAGTGTTACTGCATGTGGAGGATAAACTTTAAAATGTCAATTTTTGAAGAGCAATATCTCACAAGATATGCATTATTTTTAAAAACCGTTTTCACCATAATGTTGTAAAAAAAGTGCTTATCAAAACTAGATCCGTCATGACTATATTTGAACTTAATTAACGTCATTATAGCAAGTAATACATGGTGTTACTGCACAATGACTGTCACGTTACTGCATAATTCCTGCATGACGAGAGCTGAAAAGAGGTGGGTTGTGGAGGATGTCCCACGGGTTTGACCGATGTGGGGGCGCTTTGACTGACCTTTGACCGAGGTGGGAGGTGGGTTTTTGCCTCTTGAAAGGGAGGGGAGGTAGGTTTAGCCCATGAAAGGGAGGGGGGTATAGAATAGCTATTCTATACCCGGGTGTAGAATAGTTTATATATATATATATATATATATATATATATATATATATATATATATATATATATATATATATATATATAGAGAGAGAGAGAGAGAGAGAGAGAGAAATAGTCTTAAGGGAGTGAAGTAAACCGTTTCAATAGTTTGGTGTGTAAAATCAAAAAAAAAAAAAAGTTTAGGGGGTTCAGTATGCTCCGGTGAAATAGTTTAGATGAGCAGAATTGACTTTTCTCTAACTTCTACAACGTAACTCACTTACATTAACTTATTGTACCTTCTCTAATCTAATAGTTCAGGTACGTCTTTCAAGTTTTACCGAATATTTAAGCCATTCCGATATTTAAAACTCGATCGATCCCACTAGGATCGCTACATATATATAAAGGCCAGAGATGTGTTGGCGCTTCCAACTCCCAGAGAGCAAGTTCCAAAGGAAAAGAAAAAGAACTCCACCGTACCAAAGCAAAGCAAACAAGCTAGCTAGAACTGCTGAAAGGCTTGGGCATATCTCCCCTGCATAACAATGGAGCAAGAGATAAAAGGCCACCCTCTACACCCCAACTGCACCCTCGTGCTCGACAGCAGCGGCAAGCGCTTTGTGTGCAATGCATGCAAGATTGCCGGCTCAGAGATGTATATTTACAGCTGCGCCGCCGCCGGGTGTGATTTCAACCTCCACGGCCAGTGCGCGACGTGCCCGGAGAAGTTTAGCTTCTGGGGCCACCCGCAGCACCAGCTCGTGCTGCAGCGGTCAAGCCCAGACGTGGGCAGGGGGCTGCTGGAGGTGCGGCCAGACATCCATGCATTGATCATGTCAACCATGCCCAAGGGTGTCCTCCCAGTCGGCTGCGAGATGTGCACGCAATTGATCGAGGGGATGCACTACTACTGCGTTACCTGCGGCCTCCTCGTGCACCCAGTATGCGCCATGCTGCCCAAGCTGGTTCGCAGCGCGGCCCACGAGAAGCACGAGCTGGCGCTGTTCTGCTCCGCGCCAACCATGTGCGTCGCATGCAAGTTGCCCGCCATATGGGCCTACCGGTGCATGCCTTGTTTGGAATTCTACCACCAGAACTGCCTCCCGGAGAACGTCGGGATGTTCGCTAAGCCCTTCAACGGTTGCCCGCCGCACCCCATCTTTGTGCCACCGACGACGATGTCCCCTGTTAGCGACGGCGCTCGCGCAATATTCAACGATGCCAATCCATTTGGCGTAATACACTCGTACCGCCATCGAGGCATGTAGTCACACCCCCCTCCGTCGTCCTCCTCAACTATAGCTATATTTTTACTTGTCAATCAATTGCAACCATCTTCCTTTCAGCTTCCACTGCTACGGAATTACTTTTTCGCAAGTGGTCATTTCCACGCGGGTACTTCACCCGCTATAGCCAGGTGTATGTAAAAATAAAGATTTTCGTACGTGGGTTGGCACCGAAACCATATGCAAAAAATATTTTTCGCAGGCGCACTAGAACTTTGGTAAGAAAAACATTCCCAAAAATCTGTTAAACCATATCCCCACTCCTCGCCGGCACCAGAAGCCTGTTGCAATCGATGTAGTTGTCACTACCGAGGGTCTTGAAGCCAAGGCCACCGGCGGTGGAGGAGGAGCCCAGGTGCCTGTTCTTCACCACTCCCGCCTATTGATGGGCCCCCTCAGCCGAATCCGACCGTCGCGTCCTACCATCGCAAGGTTGCCGGCCATGGAGGAGGAGTCAAGGCGTGTGCTGTCACGACAGTAGTCCCCACTACTCTCGAGGCTGACAGCGGTGGATCCGCCCCTCATGCAGCCGGGGATGGCAGATCCGCCGCTCCTGAGCCCGGCACTATCGGATCCACCCTCACGCGGCTTATTGCCGTTGTTGTTGTCGTCGTCGTTGAGGTTGGCGGAGGCGGATCCGTCTCTCCCGAGATTAATGAAAATTCAAAATAAAAAATAAAATAAATTCTGAAATTATAAAAATAAAATAGAGAGCTCAAGTAGGAATAGGATTTTGAAACAATTGAAATTGAAAAATAAAAATTAAGAAATATTGAAAGAATAGTTCATATAGAACACAATATGAGGTCAATAAGAATTCGAAATAAAAAATAAAAAAAATATCAGAGAAAATGAAAAACAAGAGTTCAACTCTAGAAATAATCTGGAAGGAATAAGATTTTGAAATAACTGAAATCTATATCTCTATCTATATCTATATACTACTTTTTGACCGGAAATACCGCCAGGGCTTTGCCCAACAGTGCAATTTTATAGAACTCAAAAAATATTTACAAAGTTATAAGGAAGAAACCAAACAAAACTATAAAGTTTGTAACCAATCACAAACAATTTGTTTTAAGGGATTCTTCATTCTGCACATATGCAGAAGAACTTCCTTCACAAAAAGTGATCTCCAGGCTTGGAAGGAGGGCAGAATGTTCTGGAATATTAAACCATTCCGCTGCTTCCAAATGTGCCATGCTGCCAAAAAGAAAACCTCTAGGAAGCTCCTCTGAGCAAACTTGAGTCTTGCTAGGGTGATCATCTGAAAGTACTCCAAGTTATGATTCCACTGAATTCCTAATTGTTGCTAGCATCTGACACTGAAAGGGCAAGTGAAGAAAAGATGAAGCCTTGTTTCTCTGTGATGTGCATTGCACAAAACACATGTGAGATCATCATTCTCTTTGGCACAATGCCTTCTATCCAGCATATCTCTTGTGTTGAGTTTGTCACAGAAAAGCAGCCAAGCAAAAACTTTTATCTTCATGACACATTTGGTTTTCTATAGCCAAATCATGGGTCTGGGAGGTTGTAATGCAGAGAAATTGAGTTTATAGTATCTCTTGGCTACTTAAAAAGCAAAAGAAATTTCCATCGTCCGTACCAGGAAAAAAATAAAAAAACACGTGAAAAAATGGTTTCCGTCTTCCAAAAAAGCAAAATAAAGTACGAAAAAAAGTTTATGTCTAATTAAAAAAAATCATCCGGATAAACCGATCCCCCTCCCCCCAAAAGGAAAAAAGGGTTGTGCAAAAAAAGTTCCGTCGTCCGTACCGGCAAAAGGAAAAAAAGCGTGAAAAAAGGGTTTCCGTCTTCCGTAAAAAAAGGAAAAAAGTGCGATTTTTTTTTCTGTCCGATTCTTAAAAAAAAGTCTATATAAACCGGTCCTCCCAAAAAAAAGGGTTAGTGGAAAAAAAGAGTTCCGCACAATGTTAAAAAAAAAAGTCTGATTCCACTAAAAAATTTGGTTGCTTTTCCCAAAATTCAAAAAAAAGTTTGGTGGAAAAAGAACATTCCGCGCAACTTAAAAAAAAGGGTCTGATTCCAGTTAAAGAAACCGGTTTGGCATTTTCATCTTTTCCAAAATTCCTCAAAGTAAATTTGGAAATTTAAAAGTGAGTTCAATTTTCCCCTTTCGAATTACTTATTTTATTTATTCGAATTATCATATATCAAAATCAACCTAAAGTTGTCAAAGTTTATATAAACCGCGCGAGAAAAAAATTCCTTATAAAAAACGCTCCAAAGAAATTGTTAGAATAAAATGTCGATTATAAAAAAAAGGATAAAAAAACATCTGACTCAATACGAGAAAAAAACCGCCGTTTCTTCGAGAAAACCGTATGATTCAACGCGAGAAAAAACATCACTATTTATAAAAGAACCGCTTTGAATAAAC
This sequence comes from Oryza glaberrima, assembly GCF_000147395.1. NCBI lineage: Eukaryota > Viridiplantae > Streptophyta > Magnoliopsida > Poales > Poaceae > Oryza > Oryza glaberrima. The sequence continues at coordinate 38,667,436 of NC_068326.1, read as the reverse complement.
CGTCTGACTCAACGCGAGAAAAACACCACCATTTATAAAAAAAATATGGTTCAGCATTGTGCAATTTGAAAAAAATTGTCTGAATTTAGAAAAAAAAACATTCGATTCCATGAAAAAGATTCGTAACGTTTGTATCGTCAATCGTCTACCATGTCGGTTTGGTTTTTTTTTTTTAAGCATTTGTCGAATGTTCCGACATCTAGAACTAAAACAAGTCTTGCTTGGGCCTTTTTTTCTGAGAACGAGATCAAATTGATGGACGTTTGGGTTAGATAGGATCCATCAATTTTTTTCCATCTCTTACACGACTTTTGTTCCTCATATATTCTCATGTATTGGTGGCCATGCAAGTCTTTGTAGACAATTGTCATACTACTATAGCTACTATTCTTTATAACATATTACATGGAAATAATATTTAGAAATAAATATATTTTTAAGTGATATTTAGAAAATAGTGCATGGTGATTCTATTTTTGTGTAGACTTGACCATGCAAGGCAATATAGGATTTGATTGATCCTATTTTTTATTGTAAGAATAAGATTGAAAGAGTATTTTAGATTATATGCATACTGCCACATGAATAATCTAATTATTTTAGGTAAAACAAAACACTGGTAAGGTTGCCATCGTCGAGGTTGGGCCTTTAATTGAAGCGTTCCAATTTTCCTTATGATATGTCTTAACTACAACGATCAATACAAACATTATCATTGATATGGTTATTCATGGAAAGCATATATTGTCATTAAAATTTTTCACCCATTGCAATGCACGGACAATTTTGCTAGTTGAAAAATAAAATGTAAGGAAATAATGAATATTGAAAGAATATAGTCCATATAGAACACAGTACTGGATCAATAAGAATTCAAAATAAAAAATAAAACAAATTTTCAGAGAAAAAGAAAACAAGAGTTCAACTTTAGAAATAAAGTTGGAATTCTGAGCTAATGAACACTAAATAACTAAACATGCAAGCATAGTATTTATTAGTACTCCTAAAACCTACATACAAGCATGCCACATCAACCCATTAAGCACACAATACTCAACATACAAGCATGTAGTAATAATATATATTCAATTTATTTCAAACTAAACATACAAATGCTAAATCATCATTCTCAAATCATTTTTATAATATTTCAATCCAAATTATTTTATCATTTATGTATTATCTAACATAGATCCCGCAACAAAGCGTGGGGCATCATCTATAAGATGAGCGGGGGCATGGTTAGCTGATAGCTACTCCCTCCGTTTTACAATGTAAGTCATTCTAGCATTTCGCACATTCATATTGATGTTAATGATATATCTAGATTCATTAACATCAATATGAATATAGGAGATGCTAGAATGATTTAGATTCATTAATATCAATATAAATATAGGAAATATTAGAATAACTTATATTGTGAAACGGAGGAAGTACTTGCGTTAGACATATTATGACGATCGTCGCATAACGCGCGATGGAGGTGCCAGCATTTAAAGTGTGATCAAGTGCTCCGTTGTTTCCTGACCCTGTTTAATAAATTTGAGGTTTATTAAACAGGTCCTGCTTTTCAATTGTACCTGTCATTCTAGAATTAGTTTTTATTATCAAAATATCTGTCGTTATTGTATTTCAAAGCAGTTTTAAAAATTTACTACTATTTCTCTTCATACCATTCATAAATGCAGCCATACTACTAATAGAACTACTCACAAAGAATTTTATTACTGGCTTTTAGAAAAAAGATGATTGGAATGTAATTAATGAGGGTAAAAATATTATAATTTACCTCACCTCCAAGTTTTGGGTGAAATGTGTTAGAACGAGAAATAAATTGAGACGGAGACGGAAGTACTATTTTTTTACCCCTGTTATCCCAAGATATTGCTAGTGTTTAAATTTATCTCAAAATTTAGCTTTTTCTCGACCTACTTAGTCTTAACCAACCTTTCGCCATTTAATTTCATCTACTTTCATAATTCATTTAAAAATATTTGGAATTGTTTACATTTTGTGACGAGGGAGTACTAAGCTATCATGCCTTGGGGACATAAGATACATACTCCCACTATCCCAAAAGAACAAGAATACCAAAATATTCATCACTCTAGAATTAATCCTCACCGATCAAGGTGCTCCGTTTCGGAAAAAAATTTACAAATATACTCACTTTTTCAATAATTTATGTTTATATACATCTATGAAATTTTTTTGTAAAAATATATCAATCCCGCGACGACGGTCCTAACGCGGGATTATCGGTCCCACGCGCAACCGCGGTGCCCAGTGATTTCACCACTGCACCGCACTGTTACACACTGTTTGGGGATACTGTATGACTGTTCAGGTACTGTTGGTGCGTCGTTTCCGCAGTTTGGAGGCGCGGGATCGTTTGGTGAACAGTGCCATACAGTGTAGGAACAGTGCCGCACAGTATCAGAACGGTGTTATGCAGAGTGAAAATTAATAGGCGCCGCGGTTGCGCGTTTTGGAACCGCGGGACCGAACCGCGTGTTTTGGGACCGCGTTTTGCAGAGTAAAACTTTGACCTAAGATAGCTTCATTATTTTGGTCGTGGTCGTATATATTACTCTTGTTTTACAAGTCTGCTTGTTGTTGCACAGATCTCTATCAAGAATGACGTTAAAAATTCGGCCAAAAGATACCATCGATATTTGGTCTTGGTACTCTATTTTTCTTGTCAGCACATAGCACGGATCTTGATATATAGTAATATATATAGCATAGTTATTCAAGCTTGGTATGCGCCCAGCCTTTTGCCTGCTTGTAAGATTGTAATTTAACCAAATTATAATTAAGCTTTCTCAGGGTTATTTTTAACACCACTAATAATATGGAAGATCTGTGCTATAACCAGAAAGGAATCCAAAGTAATCAATGACCTAACGGCTGAATAACTTCAGTCAAAATTTTAACTCCATCCATGGCAGTGTGGTCCGTGAGATGTGAGATGTAATTTAACTCCATATATCCAGTGGAGGATTTAGGATTTAGAATATGAGTGGTCCGACCTAAATTTTTTATTCTAGACACATTAAATCTATCGATACTAATATATAAAATACAAATATAGATAATATAATAGATCAAATCACCAAAATTTTACCATGATATATTAATAAAACATCTTAAAACATATAAAATTAGTAATTAAGAGATGCAATATCTCCATCTTTCTTCATGCTTCAATAATCAATAATCCACAATATAGAAATACAATTTAATATCACAATATACCAGAGTTCAAGATTTTAAAATTAAAAATTAAAAAAGGTACACAAACAGATAGCCTGGCGGCTGATCGACTCGACGATGGCTCCTCGCGGCGGCGGCACACGCTCCAGGCTACAGCAGTGGCCAAGGCGGCGGCGTGGGCGTGCCGGCGTGGGGGCTCCTGCCTCCTGGTCACGCGTGGCGGTGTGGGCGTCTGGGCGTGGGGGAGCCAGGTGCCGGGTCGCGCGTGGGCCAGCGGCGCGGCTCTGTGATCGCGTGATCAGAAAATCAAATGAGATCGCGTGACGTCCTGAGTTTGGTTCGATACACACGCGTGGGACCTGTGGCCGTGGGGACCGGGCGCCGGGAATCGGAAAGGAGAATTGGATTGCTATTTTTTTCATTAGTATCTATTTTCTTTTCTTTAATATAGTAGGGTCGATCGTCCTTTTTTTTTTTCCGGAGACCACCGCACCACTCTTTGAATTCGCCATTGCATATATTCATTGTATGTGCTAGAACGAGAAATAAATTAAGACGGAGGGAGTAGTATTTCTTTTTACCCATTTTATCTTAAAATATAGCTATTGTTAGAGTTCAAATTTATCTTGAAAGATATAATAGCACTTTTGTCTTCTTAACCAATCTTTCACCATTTACTTTCACCTATTTTCATAATTCATGTGAACGCATTTGGAATTATATTGTTTACATTTTGTGAGGGAATACCAAGCTAGCATGCTTTGGGGATCCAAGATATATACATATTGTGACCTGCGCAGTACAAGATAAAACATACAATGTATGTTAACGTCGTGACAGAAAATGTGACTGGTAGACTTTTTGCAGCTATATGTAAAAAATTAAGCACACCGATCGATCTCTTTCATGATGGTGTAAAAAATCGACCCGTGGATAGCTTCATTATCCGGTCTTGGCATCTCTTATACGTATGACGGATCTCTATGCACGAATAATAGTGTTAATTTTTTTTTACCAAAGTATATAACTTCAAAATTTGGTCATGGTACTACATTTACTATTCTTGTCGCTAGCACGGATCTCTATACACGAATGGTTAAAACTTTGACCTAAGATAGCTTCATAATTTGGTCATGGCCCATATATTTTTACTCGTGCTTACATGTCTGCTTGTAGCACAGATCTCTATTAAGAATGATGTTAAAAATTCGACCAAAAGATATATTTGGTCTTGGTATACTCTGTTTTTCTTGCCAGCACATAGCACGGATCTTGATGGCAATATTTTGAACGAAGATACTCCTATATACTAGTATAGCTTAGTTATTCAAGCTTAGTATGCTCCCAACTTTTTTGCCTGCTTAACACGGACCACACTGCCATGGATGGAGTTAAAATTTTGACTGGAGTTATTCAACCGCGTTTGGTCATTTGATTACTTCCGATTCCTTTCTGGTTATAGCACAGGTCTCCATATCATGACTCATGAGTGGTGTTAAAAACAACCTTGAGAAAGCTTAATTGTAATTTGGTTATTGCACCGCTCCTGTTCTTCTCTCCATGTATAACACGTATCTCTAGCGCGTTTTTTTTCTCTTTTAAAATGAATTAGTCGATGTCTTAGGCCATCCCCAACCCTCCATACATGCTATATAGTATTCATAGCATTAAATACATTGTCATATAAGTAAAAATTTAATATGGTAAGAGAATTAATGATGAGAGATATAAAAAGATGAAGAAACCATTTCTTATGAAAAAACCATCTCTACACAAGAACCAAGAATAAAAATAAGAGAATAGGTGGATAAAAATTTATGTGTAGAAAAGTTTTGATGTGATGGAAAAGTTAGAAGTTTGAAGAAAAAGTTAGAAACTAAACTAGGCCTTAGTATCCAATTTGAGGCACTCCCAAGGATCCACACAAGCTAGTGTGTATATGATAACTAATTTCTATGCACATCCGATTTGAGCTGTATCACCTTTTGTTTAAATCACCCCAATAAATAGAACCCATGCATTCAATAGGAATAAAAATCTTGAGGATGGGGGACTTTAAAAAATGAATTTTAAAAATAGGAAGTGGTATTTAATTGCATGCATGCATGCGCACAACATGGGGAAAAATGGTTGCGCTTATCTCGCGATTGAGGGATTATTTGAAGGTATCAAATTTTACCATAGATCTAAAACATGGTACTGCTTGGTATCTTCTAGGGTTTACACTTTCATTATGAGAATTCCGGAACATTTTGGACGGAATTGTTTGAAAACTTGAAAAAAATAATGAATTTGAACCAATTTTGACCAAATTCATAAAAGATGAAACAAAAAAATCTTGATGTATATGAACTTGCCGGGGGGGACTGGGGTGGAGGCGGGGGGCGAAATTACAGAAATTTCAATTCAAAATTGCAATCCCTTGTACTCCCTCCGTCCCATAATATAAGGGATTTTAACTTTTTTTTTGAGGAAAAGGTATTTTGACTTTTTATCTGCACTATTTAACCATTCGTCTTATTCAAAAAAATTTGGACTTATTATTTATTTTATTGTGACTCACTTTATTATCTATAAAGTACTTTAAGCATAACTTTTTGTTTTTTATATTTGCACAAATTTTTTAAATAAGACGAGTGGTCAAACAGTCTAAGTAAAACGTCAAAATCCCTTATATCTCTCAAGTATGACAAATTTACCCAACCAAACTTCCGGCCCACGACTCTATCTCACACTTATCTCTAAACATGCGCATTAATGGTGGTAGTTAGAAACCTAATAGGGCAATTGCATCCATACCCTCTCTTTCAACTTAACGCCTTGTTTGACGGTGTTAGTTTTAGGGTAAAAGGACATTTGTACCATTGATGGTTGTTGCATTTTTGCATGTATTTACCTATTAACCTCTTCCACGAAATTTGCTCCAATTATAGGATTTCGGGCATTTGGTTGGTGCTAGAGAGAAAAACTGCAATTATGCTTCAAATGGTTACTGCTAACACATGTGTTCATGGCAAGAAACAAATCTGTGCATAACCAGATCTTGTCTCCAACCAAAATATTGTATTGTCGTCTAGCTTTCCAAAAAAAAAAAAATCATTCATGAATCAAAGAAAAGAAAAAGAAAGGAGAACATGAGGAAAGAGATGAGATCCCCAAATCACATCTGCATCAAGAAGAGAAGGAAGGAGAATACAAGGAAATTAAGAAATCCCCATAGAATGCATGCTAAGCAAAAATTGAAGGATTTCAAGATCCAGCAGTAATTGCTCCGTGCCGACGGCCGGATCTAGCAAAGCAACAGAGAGGACATCTGATGAGAAAATGGTGGTTTTACTCGACGACGACATCTGATGCAAATTCCGTCTCTCGCTCCTGATCTCCATGGAAGAAAAGAAGCAGCAGCTGCATCCACAGAGAGGGCGCGATGGCCGCTACGCTTGCCGCACGCATGCACTCCACCTCCTCGCGCACGCCCGCAGCCTCGCGCACGGTGCGCCCGCGGCTGCCGCCGCCGCCTCCGCGCCGCACGCGCTCCCTCGCCGCCGCCTCCCCGCCGCGCGCGCTCACCGCCTCCGCGCCGCCGCTGCCACCCCCGTGCTAGCTAGGGTTTCGACCCGACCAGCTTTTCCCAAACGCACGGGTGGGAGACGCACCGGTGGAAGATTCAACCCTATCCATTCCCTCAGGGGTACAAATGTTATTTCATAATTCCTAAAACTTTTTTTTATTTCCTTTTGTATTTCTTTAACACACAACGTGTGACCCACCAAACAGCTGTCACAAGTGAGGGTAAACGGCTGCTTCAGATTCAAAAGTTGAGGGTAAAAATATAAACCCTAAAAAGTGGGGGCAAAATATCAATTGGCTTTCAAAGTAGGGTACATATGCAATTGTCCCAAACCTAACATATATATATATATATAGTACTAGCCATGTCCTGCCTTCAAAAGGGAAATATAAGTAGTGCAGTAGAGCGCGCGCGGTTAGTAACCCAATTGACTTGCTACCTACCGAATGCATTTCATCGTGCAGACTCGGGCAAGAAAAGCAAGATGGAGTCCAAAGGCGATACTTGCTACCGTGATCCGCATTTGGATAAAGTTCTGACCACCATGAACTCCACCACCATTGAGGAAATAAATAGCAACTTTATCGGCGGCGGCAAGCCACTGATTCAGAAGGTTCCTGCGTTCCTCCGGAGCATCGAGAACGCTGATCGCCTCTTCAACCCGGACATCGTCGCCATCGGTCCATTCCACCACGGCAATCCAAATCTGCAAGGCATGGAAGACATCAAGAAGATGGCCGCGATGGAGTTCTGCTGCAGTTCACACAAGTTTTCGTTTTTCTACCACAGTGTCCGACAGGTCGCCGCGCACGCTCGGGCATGCTACGCGCATGACTTGAGTGGCTTCGGTGATGATGAATTCACCGATATGATGTTCTATGACGGATGCTTCCTCCTGCAGTTCATGACGATGGTGGCGCAGGATCGTGGCCCGCCAGCCCACTGGAAGGTGCCGCGTCTGAGCGAGAACATGGTGCGCCGCATCTCGCGCGACGTCCTCCTCGTCGAGAACCAGATCCCATGGGTGGTACTGGAGGCCCTGATTCGCATCAAGCATGTCCACGTCGACCGCTACATTGCAGCCGCAATCAGCGACTTCGACGTGCAGTGGGCGAAGCCGCAGGTTGACTTCGAGGGAGCCGACAAGTACCAGCCATTCCACCTCCTCGACCTTGTTCGTCACCGTCAGGTCGGCCCCTTACCGTGCCAAGAGGTCGACGAAGCGCCACGGCCGATGCTGAACATCTGCTCGGCCATGGAACTCGCCGAGGTTGGCATCCAGCTCACTGCCAGCAAGACCGCGCGGTTCGCTGATATTGGCGTGGGCAAGACTCCACTCATGGGGAAACTTTGGCTCCCTCCTGTGTTCCTCGGCGAGCTGACAATGTGCTGGCTGACCAACATGGCGGCGTTCGAGATGCTGCAGGGCGGGACGTCGGACTACGGCGTGAGCTCCTACGTGCAGATCATGGCGGTGCTAATGAACTGCGCAGACGACGTGCGGGAGCTGCGCACCAAGCGCATACTGTACCCAGTGCTCAGCGACCAGCAGACGCTCGACTTCTTCAAATCCATCTGCCAATATCTGCCGTATGGGCAGCAGTACAAGCGCGTTCTGCAGCAGCTCAGCGATTACCACCACCACCGGCCCGTGAGGGTTACGCTGCACAAGTTCGTTTACACCAACTTTAAGTACATTCTCACTGCCGGCTCGGCCTTCGGCTTTCTCATACCCATCCTCAAAGCCATCCTGTCCCTCAAGCAGAACAAGCCGAGCGCTCCCGGTGCTCCACCGCACGCCTTCTAACAGCACAGGGTGCTCTTGCGCCCGTACTGCACTGGCTACGGCGGTCGTTTAGTTATTGCGTGGTGCTATTGTCGTTTATGTCTCTTCGTCCCTTTGATCCATCCCCTTGCCTGTTGAATGTCCCTCTTAGCTGTTCCGTTTGCTCAATTGTTCTGTGACCCTTACTGTACGCTTTTGTGCCACCGCCTAGTTGATTGTGCTTTCAACACAAAATCTATCGAAATCGATCCTTATCTGTCGCCGGACGGGAGGAAATAAGGCTGTGTTTACATCCAGAAATGAAAAGTTTTAGCGTGTCACATCAACATCGGATACACAGGCACACATTTCAAGTATTAAACATAGACTAATAATTAACAAAACAAATTATAGATTCCTCCTATAAATTGCAAGACGAATTTATTAAGCCTAATTATTAGTAAGTATTTACTGTAGCACCACACTGTTAAATCATGGAACAATTAGGCTTAAAAGATTCGTCTCGCAATTTACACGCAATCTATGTAACTATATTTTATACTTCATACATATGTCCAAACATTCAATGTGACAGGGTGAAAAGTTTTTGCGTAGAAAACAGGGCCTAAATCTAACGCACCAGCCACTCACTCTTCTGTCCCTCATCTCGTCCCCTCTCTCTCCCCATACCCCTACTCTCCCTCTGCGACGGGGGAGGATGGCAATATGGCATCCCGACATATGGATTCAAAATTTTTTGACTGAAATTTCGTAGACTTTAGGTTTATCGAACCCGATACAAAATTATTTCGTCCAAAATTTTTTATTTTCTTTTTTCGAGAATTTGTCAAAATTAATTGAATTTGTTCAAATTATGTCAGATCAAAATAACTGAAATTTTGATCAATATCGGTACCTGCAATAGAACTACTAAAATTGAAAATTTGAACTCTGCATCCACCAGGATGACCACCGCCACCGTCAGGAACCCCACGAACCATATGTATAGTACGGATCATGTGATCATGTATAAGAGCAGGTACAATAGCAGATTATAAGTCAGCTGCAAATATATTTTAAAAAGATAAATAAGGAGAGAGAAGAGCAGCGGGCTATAGATTTGTAGCCAGCTATAGCACGGACTCCAAGACACAGTGTGTGTATGACAGGTGAGACCAGGTATTAATAGTGTAGTATGTAACTATCGTATGAATGAGCTATTAGATTAGCTATAGATAAATTAAATCTAGTAGTCGGCTATTCTATTAAACTTGCTCTAATGAACTAGACACCTGGGTTAATAGCAATCCGAGTATGGTGCTAGCTAGCCAAGCACTGCGACGGCATTCCGAGCCCACCTTGTGTGTCAGTGTCAGAGGACACAGAACGCACTTCTACACCGGGGACGACGCATGATTTTATCGGTGTGTGTTCAGGATTTGCACGGCGAGAACAGAAGTTTGTGTGATCAATGAATATATGCAATTTTAAAAATAAAAAGGTGATAAATTATAGATAAATATAGTAGAAAATTACTGTCTTTATAGTTTAACGTGATTTTGGAACAGAATATATGTATTTGCCAGAAAATATACCTAGCTTATGGAGAAAACGGAAAAAGAAAAGAGAGGAGAGAATAAAGTAGAAAAGATGTAGGCTCATGCACCTATGCTCCTGCAAGCAGCTTATTCCAGTAACTCGATTCGGCATTTGTTGCAGTATGTGTTACTAATGCACATGGTCCATTATTCTCACTTACTCATTTTTTGAGTTTTTTTTTGTCGGTGTGCTAAATACAAGATATTATATACTTGTGTACTAAACTCAATGGGAACCACCATATACCAAATACTATACAGGATCAAACATCTCATACGTATGCTGAAAATCCTGAGTAGATAAGGAATGAAAAGCAGAGTCCCATTTGGAATTAACCTGAACTATTGGGATTGTATGGCACTTTGAGAGTATAAATATAAGATGTACCCCGCAACGACAGGGAATCCAACAAGCCAAGAGGGATCTAGAGCTAGCTTCAGTCTTGCCAAAGCCCACAACAATTAGCCATCGATCACATGCTCGAGTACTTTATGCCGCTATATTAGATTAAGTTTTCCTCTCCATTGCACTTGTGAGAAATTGATATATATTGACAATACTGGTTTCGTCCAATGGGAGTAGGGCTATTACCCGTCAGTATGGAACCCAACTTTATAAAAACTTTATCTCTCATCTCTTTTATTGTAATCCCGTGTATACCCTGGTATCAGTGTTCCCTGTACTACCGTTGTCTAGTATAACCCATCGACAACTTGTATTTAATTATACCGCTTTCTAGCAGTCACAGAAATGTTTAGCTTTATTTTTTATGTGTATATACATGAAAAACACTCTGCTTCAGAAAAAGAGAGAAAATCGCTCTTTTTGTGTGCCTGTATAGATGTTGACATTAAATATTTAAACAATCTGACGTAGTGAAGAATGGACTTTGGGCCATCTTGCAGGCCAAAACAATTGTGTGCGTCAATATTCACATTCGTTCATGCAAGGGAACGGTTAGAATCCGATAGGCACATCTTCCTCATGCACCCCATACGATGATACGAACCGGCCTTCCTGACGTTTATAAAAGAACGTAACTGACCGTAGCCTTGTTGTAGACGCCCTGTAAAATACTACTCTTTCCGTCCTTAAATATTTGAAACTGTCGACTTTTTTAAACATGTTGGCTATTCATCATATTCAAAAAATTTAAGTGATTATTAATATTTTCCTATCATTTGATTCATTGTTAAATATATTTTTATGTATACATATAGTTTTACATATTTCACAAAAGTTTATGAATAAGACGAACGGTCAAATATGCTTTTAAAAAAATCAATGGCGTCAAATATTTAGAGACGGAGGGAGTAGCTCCGTATAAATTTTTGGACGTATTATATTATAGAAAGGCCAGCACTCAAAATAAGAACTTTGATTGCTAATTGCTCATAAAATATATTCTCGATATTTATAAACCAACATTATGTGAAAGCGCTATGGAATATATAAAAATAATTATATAACTTGTACTGTTGTACACACCAAAATATACATTTAAGTTGACTAACTGTTTTGGTCAAGAACTATAGAGTTTAACTTATAAATTCCAAATTATGGCTATAAAAATATACAGAGGAGGTAGTGGACTTCTAATGCTGAAATATAATCAAGACCATTAATTTGGGAGCTCAGGGTCCATTTAAATAGAGTGTCTTCCTCATCAAGATCTGTCGGTATAGATTGATGCTAGTGCTAGCGTCATGTAAACAAATGGAGACTTTCCATCGTGCTCAGCTAGTTTTCCGTAGCATTAAATACGCTACTACAAGCGTCATATAAACAATTGAGGTGACTATTTAGTTGGAGCATCATCGAGGTCCATTTAAATAAAAGTTGTGTCTAGTTAACACTAAAATTGAAAGTTTGGTTGAAATCGAAATGATATGACAGAAAAGTTGAAAGTTTATGTGTGTAGAAAAGTATTGATGTGATGAAAAAATTGAAAGTTTGAAAAAAAAAACTTTAGAACTAAACACGGCGAAAGACCTTGTTTAGATAAAAAAATTTGACAAAAGCATCACATCAAATAATATTTGGACACATGTATAGGGCATTAAGTGTGGGGAAAAAACCAATTACACAGTTTGCATGTAATTTACGAGACGAATCTTTTAAGCCTAATTACGCCATGATTTGACAATGTGATGCTACAGTAAACATTTGCTAATGACGGATTAATTAGGGTTAATAAATTCATCTCGCAAATTACAGGCGGAATTTGTAATTTGTTTTGTTATTAGTCTACGTTTAATACTTCAAATGTGCGTCCGTATACTTAAAAAAATACACCCAAATAACTAAACACACCCAGTTGACTTTCTCGCCAAGACCTTTCAGATTATGAAGACCTCGAGATCGATGCTAGTTCAATTTGTTTGGATGCATTATGATACCCCGTCCCAAATTATAAGGTCTATAATTTTTTCCACAGTTTTTAATGATATATATACTTTACTAGTAATTTTATTTAGTATTATGTTTCCATCAAATATAAAATTAGCATCGTATGAAAGTGTTTCACTATATAAATCTAGTGATATAATATGTATAATACTTAGCATAAATATAATTAGTATGACTATTAGTTAAAAGCTATCGAGTTTGACTTCTTATAAAAAGGGACGCTGGAGTAGTCTTAGAACAAATCAAAGCACGACGATATAAATGCCTCAAGTGAGCATCCTGTAAAAATGTTACAGCTTGAATGCTGAAACAATATAGTAGTCCTAGTCTCCTATAATCAAGACCATTTGGTTGGAGCACCCATCGAGGTCCATTTAAATAGTGTGGTTCTCTCACCATGACCTTTGTGATTATAAAGATCTCGAGATTGAAGCTAGTTCAATTTAGTATAATACTCCGTATTTGGATACATTATGGTAAGAGAGCAAGTACAATAGAAAACTAGTACAAACACATGTCAAGGAGGGAGAAAAAGAAGAGAAAAAACGGTTGTAGATTTATAACTGGATGTGGCACGAACTTTAAGATAGTGTGCCTCCATTTCAAATTGATCTACATATTTCATAGATATACCAAGACCAAGAAAAACTAATAATTCTCTCATACTATATTTATTTTAGCAACAAACTCAATGAATGTACCATCCCCAATATTTTCTAACCAATAGCAAATCAAGATATTGCATGTGGGTTATAAATACTTATGTGCATGCATCAATGTCTATTTACTCCAATACACAAATAACGAATAGACTAAATAAATGAACACAAATATGTAGATCATTTAGAAATAATCTAAAAAAACTATATGTAGATTAATTTGGAATGGAGGGAGTATATAAGAGGTGGGCAGGCTTGCAACACCTTGAACACTCTAGGAAAACGATTTTCAATGAGATGCTTTTATCTTTTCGGGTGGATAAATTTTTTTTGGCACCATAGGTTCGCTGTAACATGGGGGAGAGAGGTGAGATTGTCGTCAACTTGCGAAGATAGATCTTCCCAGGGGTTGCAAGATGGTCATTAACGAGGTTGTTGTTGCATGCTCTGACCAAGCATGATCACTTGTAATATGCATGCAATGGGTGTGAGAGCGTTACCAACAGTGTTCTTATTCCATCCTCAATTCTGATTTTTTGGATTTTGGTGAAAAAAAAACACCTCCAACAAATATTCTATCCTAATTTTTTGAAACCCCATCACCACATCCATTGCTCTCTTCATTTGAAGGGGAGACGCCGCATCTCCCGTTCCAAATCGATCTTTCCCGTATGCTTTTTCTCTGCATGGAGGGAGATGGCGCACAAGATTGGTGGAGGAGGATGCGCAGGGACGATGCAAAAACAAATATTTCGGTTGGTAGTTTAAGAGCATCACCAAAACATTAGCAATAATCTATTCCTAAAATTTGATTTTTTGGATTTTCTAAACTGAAAATAGGAAGTAAAAAAACCCCTTCCTTAAAAGATAGCCTAAATTCAATCCCATAGTTAAAAGTTCGTCCTCATGTTAAACTAGCAACAGAAATTTTCTTTTTTTCCTTCCACGCGCACAAAAAGAGATTATGAGATGGCCCGCATGCTCCCAGCAGAAATTTCGGCACTCGCATGGGAAGGGGAGGAGAAGCGTGGGAAGGAGAGAGAAACTCGCGAACGAGAGATTGGGAGTTGCTCTCTCACCTTTAAATCCACATAACGAAATATATGGAGTTGGGAACTCCAAAACTAGCGCAAGGCTTTTAGAAATCTATTGGATCCGACTTTTATAATAAAATCTATCAAATCAGTTTTGGGAATGAAATAGGATAACTGTTGGCGATGCTCTAACAGAATGGCCACTTTTAGTTTTCGGGAATTAAATTTAGGATTTATCTTGGAGAGATAAGTTTTTTCACTTTCTATTTTCAATTTAGAAAACTCAAAATAAAATTTTGGGGTAGATTATTCACATCCTGTTGATGATGCTCTAAGAGAAATGAGTAATTTACGCTCATGGTACAAAGAATTTGGCATTGAAAAAGGATCATATTGTTGTAAGAACATCACCAATAATATCTCTATATTTTTCCCAATCCTGAAATTTGGGGATTTTTGTTCAAAAACATATTCCAACATAATCCCTAGCCAAGTTCCCACCGGTTGGAACTTCCAAGCCAGGATTCTTCGTTTTCTACGAGTAGGGAGATACGTTGGCTCCTCCCAATCTCTCTCTCTCTCTCGCGCGCGCAAATTCCCGCGCCATGTGAAATGTTCTCGCCTGGGGTTCGTCACGAGGTTGTTCGCCACCACATCATGGTGTCCTGCAGGCGGCCCCATGTCCCCTGCGGCCGGCTAGAAATCATGCGCCGCTCCCCAGAGCTTTTCCGGCATCAGCAGTGGCCCCATCTGCACTACAACCGAGCAAACCCCCGTCGTTTGTCCCCCAACCACCATCGCTGCCTCGATTTGAGTCACCGCCTTGAGAGCAAGTACAATAGCAGACTATAAGTCAGCTATAAACACATTTCGAGAAGATAAAAGAGGAAAGAAAAGAGCAGTGGGCTACAGATTTGTAGCCAGCTGTAGCACGGACTACAAGATACATGTGTGTATGACAGGTGGGACCAAATATTAATTATGTAGTATATGTTTAGAGCAAGGTCAATAGTACAACCAACTACTGGCTCCAAAACATCTATAGCCAATCTAATAGCCCATTCATACAATAGTTAGCTATAAAAATATACTACACCATTAATACACGGTCCCACCTCTCATACACACGAAACATCTTGGAGTCTGTGTTACAGCCGGCTACAAATCTGTAGCCCGCTTTCTTCTCTCTCTTCTCTTTTCTTCTCGATATATGGGTACAGCCGGTTTATAGCCTGCTATTGTACCTGCTCTTATAGGTAACTATTGTATGAATTGGCTATTAAGTTGACTATATATGATTTGGAGCCAGCAATTGGCTATACTATTAAACTTGCTCTGATACAACGCTAAATCAGCCCACCTTCATTGGTTCCCATCGTCCATGAATCGGCTGGAGTTGGTTATTCCTCGGGTTGGGATTGGTCTCTCATAAAGATGAGTTCATCAGTCGAAGCAGTTTGCCCGTTGACGATTCATGCAGCGATGCAAGTGAATGATCCCAATCTTTGCTCTTGCACCATTGCTCAAACTTGTTGCATGTTTTCTTTTACTAGAGGAATTTTAATCGGTGGTGATGGATTTGACACCTAATTGTGTTGTCTGTGTTTGTCAGTCGCTTGTGATTTTCTTTTGTAGATTACCTTTGTTGCACTTTATGAAAAACTGCTGAAGATTAAGGTATCTGTTACTGCTTGCTGCGGCGATGAAAAACCTTTGTCACTTATGATCAGGAGTCAGCGAGCGTGATCTCGCGGAGGGAGAGGTGAAAACACATTTCAGTTGGTGGTTTTGTAGAGGACCCGCCTTTTATTTTAGGAAGTCAATTATAGGCAATCTATCGGAGGATCAGTATTTTAGCACCTCAAATTTTGTTTAGTATTAACATAAAAAAAAATTGGGACGATACTCCCGGTGATGCTCTAACAACTTACTAGATGTTTTGACTTTGGTCAAAGTCAAATTGTTTCAAGTTTGACTAAGTTTACAGACAAATATAATATTATTTATATTACCAAATTAACTTTATTAAATTAATAATTAAATATATTTTTATAATAAATTTATCTTGGGTCGAAAATATTACTATTTTGTTCTATAAACTTGGTCAAACTTAAAGCAGTTTAACTTTAATCAAAATTAAAACATCTTATAACCTAAAACGGAGGGAGTAGCAAGTATATTTTAGTCGAAACTCGAAAGCATTTCTACTTAGGGGTTGATGGCTACGTGAGCGGTCCATCTTGGAGTGCACATATCCAAATCTATTCAGGATCGCCTACATACTAAGTCTGTGCTTGCCATAAAATGAAGGGTCCCTAAAATGAATCATACATGCGTAGCAACAAAATCATAGGTGGTAGTCTTTATAAGAAAATACATAAAATAGCTAAGTTGTTGCACCAGTATGATTTTTTTTTCAAGTTCTTATACTGAATTGTATCTACTTGCTAATTTTGTGTTTTATGAGTGCAATTTATTCGAGAGAAAAAGAAGATAGTACACAGTGCTGAGAGAAAAAAAAAAGGAAAATGCATGCAGCAAGGGAAAGAACGATGTGGGCTACAGGGAGGGCACCCGATCTTTTGTACTGGAATACTGGATCGGCATTAGTTGTATCCATTAAATCACCGACTTAAGGGTCACAGTTGTCTCAACGAACTTTTACTGCCGGCCAGTGTGGGTCCACTAACCTGCTTGGAGCTGCGTGGCGCGGCACCAACTTTGCTCCAACGCTGGTAGCAATCGATCATGTCGTTGATGAGGTCTGAGAAGCAATGCTCATATTTGGAGCCGTGGCTGACATCTGCCAGCATCAGAATTGGACAGATCAAGCTCTTCTCGAAGTCGCCACTGATGTTGTTCCCCTGGACGATGCCCATCTTGAAGAGCAGAGCAGCATCTTCCTTCTTCATGAGGAGCTCGGACATGAACATGACATAGCTGCAGAAGAGCCGCTTCTCACGTGGCCACCACCCGGACATCTCAAGTACCACGAGGTTGGTGAGCAACCGCATGTGATACGGACGCCACGCGACGGCCGGGATCTCTAGCTTCCCGTATTTGAACTTGACGTCTGCAAACCGGTACGTCTCCGTCCGCTTCAGCTTGACGCCAACACGGACGAGCTCTCGCAACGGCGGGATCTGCTTCCATTCTTTCCAGCCCACAGGTAGGATAGAGGACCGTGAGAAGGTCCGCTTAAAAGACGCGCGCAGATCCATGCGCTTCTTCTTCAACTTGTCCAAGGCCTTGTCCAGCAAAGATGGCCGTGGAACCGGCGAAACCGGCTGCAGAGCTGAGACTCGAGTTTCTTCCTTGGAAAATGTCAGATGTAAATGCACCAGATGCAGGATGTGGTATATGGGGCGCCCTTCGAATTCGGCTAGTGCACCGTCGTCTACACCGCCGACGAGATAATCGAGTACGATTTCCCTGAGCTTTGCGGGTTGCTTCTGAGACTCCCCGAGCTCGGGGACCTCGGTCATCTTGAACAGCTCCTCCAGCACGAAGAATGGGATCTGGTTTGGGACGACCACGAGGTCGTACCGAAGCGCGTGCGGCTCCCACCTGACCTTCAGTGGAATGAAGTCCTCCCTCAACGCTTGTGGCAACATCGTGGGCGCCAACGACGGCCGGAAATCAGGATCGCCGTTTTCAGGCGTCTCCTGATGATGAATTACTACTTTCTCAGACTTCACCTCCGGCGAGGCCGATCCTTTGTTAATCTTGCCCAGCCAATGGTCGATCAACACCTCGATGATGAAGAGGCCGTCGAGCACCATCATCTCCACCATCTCCTCGGGAGTGATCCTGCATTCCGACGGGTCATAGCGTTGCCGGATTTCTGGCTCCCTCTTGTCGATACAGCTGAGATACGCCGTCAGCTTCTGCTCGATATCTTCCTTGCCGTGCGCTCGGCGGATCAGGTTGTGAACGTACGTCCACTTGGTCGCTTCCATCCCCTGCCTCTGCTCCATGAACGAGAAGAGCGGACCAAGGAACACGACCATTGGGTTGCACATTCCAGGTGGTATTGCCACGGTTTCTAGCCGCCCGATGCAGCCGTCGGGGGGCGGGACCATTGCGACGTGGAGGATTTTAGATGGCAGGCTCCATAATTTTGTCCCACCTGATGCAGACGACGCATCTCCAGGATCGGTGCACCCATTCGGCTGTTGGTTCACGCCAGCGGTGACCCCGGCCGGGAACGGTGCTCCTCCGCGTGCTTTGCCAGCACCACGAGGTATTTGCCAATTGACCGGAGGCCCGTGCGTCGCACCATCCATCGGCGGCGCACCAGCGGCTGGCGCTTGAGGTTGTGAAGGCGGAGCAATATTAATGGCATCGCCAGCTTGGAATCCGGCTGCCGGTAACGTCGGGTCCACGCTAGCCATCAGCTGTATCGGTATCAGGTTTGAGAATACAGCTATAGTGGACGCCCCCGAGGCCTGGATCGCCTGGTTCGGCGATTGCTGTTGGAGGCTGGCAGCGGCCATGGCTGATCGGTTTCTCTACGGTTGGTGATGGCCTTTATTTGAGCCAATGATGCAGCCGCCTCAGCCTTAGGGGATGATTATATGTACTCAGCGGAGCTGGAGTCCGGTGAGTGAGGAAGGGCATAACTGGTGCCGGCGAAGAGGCACATGACAAGACTTATGGGAATCACTAAACCCTACAATTAATTTAGGCCTTAATAAAAGACATTGGTACCAAACCTTCTTAGATCTGGCTGGTCACATTTTTTATTTTTGGTTTAGCAGTTGACGTCAAAGCGAGATAACACCAGCTATGCCTACTGTTCAATCAATTACTACCTCTGTGCTTACATTTTAGGATAGAAAGTAGTAGGTAAGTTAGCATGTCCAACGAAAAATAGTAGGCAGGTTGATTAGTTCATCTTCCACCCTCTCCACCACCAAATTGGGTCGCTCTGGACTTATAAGGTGAAGAAATTCACTAATGCGCGAGAGACCAACAAAGAATCACCACAAAGTGAGCCACTACAAGAAACCTGGTTCTCTCATCCCATGAATACAAAACCTTGAAATCTATTAAGAAAAATTGCAACAAGCAAATTGCCTCACGAGAACTGAACTATGATATTTTTTTCAGTTTCTAATATTTGAATGCTTCCACACCATGCTAAAACTAAAAGGCATAATTCCAAATATGCATGACAAATAAAAAGCATACTGATCACTTGAGTAACTTCAGTTCTCCTCTTGAACCTTTTGAACGCCAATCCACCTGGCATAGTCAACCCACCTGCACACGAAGTAGCTTTCCAGTAACTACAATAGGACTGCGACAGGACCAAGAACTCTAAATTTCAAGAGGCAAAGAAAACTCACAGTAAAGAACCTAAGAATGTGGTTATGCAATAGTGGCTCCAGCAGTCCGGACCTTAAAGCACAATGCACTCAGCAGTATTTTGTGGTTATGCAATAGTGGCTCCAGCATCCTCTGTTCAATTACACCAGCTAAAATCTGGTACCTGATGAAGCATATTACTTTTATCGTTAAAAAGAAGACAAAGTGTGCAGCAAACAACTTTATAATCTGAGGCTAAGAGGAAGGATTTTTTTTAGATGGAAAATAAAGTAACCGAGGGTAGTCTCTCATTGCCCCCATGATGAAATCATGAAACAACCAAAAATAAAAGGCAAATTTTGCCACAGGACATTGTGACTTTACGGTTTTAGCTGTAGGACATTGCGCGAAGTGATTTTTGGGAGAATACACTCTCAAAATGTGGTTATTTGCTAGTAGACACCGCACCCATTAAATGAATTTCCGGTTGAATAGGAGAGAGAAATTGTGTGAAAGTTCTAAAATGTCCTTAGGTCCACATGTCAGGTCTTCCTTCTCTCTTCTCTCTATCCCCTCCTTCCACACTGCAATGGCTAGCGCTTATCCGTCCTCTATGTCAACGCGAAGGAGATGGCTCGTGCTGGGCTAACCCACAAGCAGGAACCCGAAGAGGGAGGCCAGCTGATTGGAGCCGTATGCCGGTGAGGGAGGGAGCGCCACACGCTGGGCGACGTCGTGGGGTCAGGGAGCGGAGCAGAGAAGAGCTGGGCGTGGGGGCAGTGGCGGTGGCAGTTGTCTACGACAGCGGCGGCCGTCTTCTGCTGTAGCTGGTGCCGCATAGCCACGCCAGCCGTTGCTCCGCCATCACGCCGGCCGCCACTCCTGCACGAGTGTGCCACCGCGTTGTGCGCCACCCTGATATGCATCGCTGGCCACCCGCATCGCGCCGCACTGTTGCCGCGAGCCGCGCCGTCCACTACTCCACCTTCGCGCTAGCCGCCGCTCCTGCACGAGTGCGCCACCGCATCGCCCGCCGCCCTGTGCCGCGTCGCGGGCTGCTCGTATTGCTCAATGCCCTGTGCCGCGTCGCCGGCCGCTCGCATCGCCCGCCGCCCTATGCCGCGCAGCCACGCCGGTCGTTGCTCCGCCATCACACCGACCGCCGCTCCTGCACGAGTGCGTCCCCGTGTCGCGCGCCGGCCGCCCGCATCGCGCCACACGGTCGCCGCAAGCCGCGTCGGCCGCTGCTCCACCTTCGCGCTGGCCACCGCTCCTAGACGAGTGTGCCATCATGTCATCCACCGCCCTCTATCGCGTCGCCAGTCACCTGCATCGCGCGCTGCGCTGCGCTGCACAGTCATCGCAAGCCACGCCGTCGAGGGAGAGAGAGGAAGAAGATAGGAAGAGAAAGAGGAATAAGGGGCAATTTGGTCAATTCATGTAAAAAAGTGGAGCCATCTCGTCTACTCAGCATAGAAATCATTAATTTAATGGGTGCGGTGTCCACCAGCAAATAACCATATTTTGAGAGTGTTTTCCCCCAAAAGTTACTTTGCGCGATGTCCTACAGCTAAAACCGCAAAGTCACGATGTCCTGTGGTAAAATTTACCATAATAAAATTAATCAGAGATTTAAAAAAAAACAAAGCATATTATATGAATATTGAAGACAACTTTACCTGAGATTACTAGAAACTGCCATGTATATACCATAGGCAACACTAGTTGAGACAATTGGAATATCCTCAATTTCATCATCAAATTCTTTGTCAACAGCCTTCCTTGCTTTGATCAGCGCATTTGTGACCCCAGTGCCAACCTGAGAAAGACAATAAAATCATGGACATTGTGAGCTTACAAATTTTCCTGAGGGTGCTTCTGTTGATTTAAGAGAAAAACAAAATAGCAACAGGATTGCTCATTTGAAATTGCTAAGGTCAGAAATGCAAATACAAGGATATTTTTCTTGTATGAAGGTCAGAAATGCAAATGCAAATACCATAGAATGTCACTAGATATGAAGGTTTGACAATAATTGACATAATAAAAACAAGTATACTAAAAACCTTTTTACTACATAATAATAGTGCATTAATTTCTTACAGATATTTTCCATTCTGTATGAACTCATTGATCAAAAGTTCATAATAAGAGGATACCCTTCTGATTACCACTAAGAAACAACAACGATTTCTCTAAGGGGAAGGAAACATATAAACTATATAGGCGTTTAGCCATGGAGTGACAGACTTACCAAAGATGCACTAGTACCAACTGCAAAGAGTTTTGCACCATTTCTCTATGAAACAAGACAAAATATTGTTAGTCAATTTAAACAGAGTGTAAAATAAATTAAGGATCATTACAAGATACTTACCACAATAGCTCCTGGCCTCTGCAGAAGTGAGAATGATCTTCCAGCCAAAGCAATCTGCAGCACAGGTTACATAAAAGTGTTTCTAAATAAAAGGAGGAACTAGAGAAGTCTTGTTAGAAACTGAAAGTTCAGTAATCAAGTTACCTGAAATGCATTATCTGGGCAGTTATGGAAAAAGTTAGCAATATGGCCAGCATTTGTTGCAAGTGATGGCTGCAGAGATACAGTTGGAGCAGGAAGATAGACAAGCATGAAATCCGCAACTATTGCCATGACCTAGATGAGTAGCACCCACGGTACAACAACTTGGCAGGTGGGTGCGATATAGTGTAAGAACTTGAGAATTGAGCGTCCGAGTGCAACAACTTGACAAGTAGATGCGTTCTAGTACAAGAACTTGACAATTTGTATTTTGGTGCATCAACTTGGCTAGGCATATGCTAGGTGAGTTTTTTTCCCGATGTCATCCTATGAATATTACCTTAGATATTAAATTTAATCTTTAATAATTATATTGCACATACAGTTTACATCCAATTACCTTAAGATTTTTTTTTTCATTTTCTTTACCTTCTCAAATATCAACCGAAATATAATAATTTTTACATCCAGTTTAATTGACTTCAAGTTATTAATTATTATAATAAAAATATAAATATGCTTATACAAATCCACTAGCATATTGTCAAAATAATTACTTAAACTGAATCTATATAGAAAATGCTCCAAATAATTAAGTTGTTGCATAATTTCTTAGTTTATTGTATCAAAATCGTACCTACTTGCAAGTTGTTACATTTATACGATCACTTATAAAGTTATTATACTAAATTGCATATATTTGCCAAGTAGTTGCACTAGAACGCTCATTTCTGAAGTTCTTGTTCCAAATTGCACCCACCTGCCAAGTTGATGCACCGTGGGTGCAATTTACTCTTTCACAAATAATAAAACAAAAGTGGGATAAGTCCCCATCCCCCCCCCCCCCCCCCCCCCCAACTCTTCACTTTATGTAAAACACGCCCTTAAAGTTCAAAAATGGATATCATGTAGTTCACCCCCTTTGGGGGTTTCTAGCCTGGTTTTTGCAATTACAATCACAATCATTATCAATGGGGATCTGCAATTACAGAGAAGAAATCGCGTTCAGTTATTTAATTTCTTGACGTGTTTCGCTCTGCAATTGCATGCCGCTGGAACAGCTAGATGACGGAGCACGCAGCGAGCAGCTCGGCGGCGATGCATGCATGACGGTGGAAGGATGTGCACCCCGTCGGCGTGGCGCGGCACCCCCGCCGCGATGTCGACGCGCGAGCGGATGCAGAGGGCGCACGTGTTGGCCGCGTTGGGCGCCATGGGGACGCCGCAGGTGCAGCAGATGGACGTGCGCGCGGCGGCGGCCGGCTCCGGCCGGGAAGGGAGGAACTGCATGCTGAGTTGAACCGGCGGCGGCGGCGGTGGCTGCGGCCACGACGACATCGCGATTGGCTGTTGCACCGGCGGCGGGAACGATGACGTCCGGATCGTGGCGGCAAGTGTTTGGGGAAATACGAGGAGATCGAGAGGCTGTCATGGTTTATTAGGGTTTATTTGCTGTTGTTAATGGGCTATCTTGCTATCTCCCTCGGCCCAGCCTATGATGCGTGTAAGGCCCAAATAGCAATATAGGAGAAAATCTCTGAGACTGACACTTGTGCTAAATCCCTCATCTTGTGTGTGATCCTGCATAATTTTCAGAATCAATCGAACCATACGAAAGATGCGAATTAGGCAAAGTGAAACGGGAAGATTGTTTTTCTTCAGACGAATACTATGGTGACAGACTGACAGTCCTTTATCAACAGTACATGACTAAACTCCGGCAGAGTGCTGTCAACGGTCCCCATAAGTGAAAATAAAAGGCATGACAATCCTAGAATAAAGACAAACAAATAAACAGGTCCCTCCGAGTGTTCGTTGGGCCAAAAACTCGTATATTACAAAGACAAGTCTTACAAGTTGCAAGTTATGAAGAAAAATACAGTGACACTGTTGATATGAATTCGACATATGGAGATGCCTATCTTCTGCGTTTACCAGTAAAGATATTCCCTATGAAGAGAAGAATGTCGTAACGTTGTAGAATACATATCGTAGTAACTTACGGTATGCCAACATTAGGCCTCTTCTTGAACCTTTTGTACGCCTACCCACCTGGCATAGTCAACCCACCTGGTAACAAAAGTTCATCAGTAAGTAATATTACTGCCCCAAGGTCAGGAGTTAAACTTCATGCGAGGTAAATATTACTCACAGTAAAGAACCCAAGAATGTGTTGCCCGTGCGAACAGCAAAGCATAGAGCACTCAATAGAAGCTTGTGGTTATGTAGTAGGGGCTCCAGCATCCTCTGTTCGATTACACCAGCCAAAATCTGGTACCTGGTGATGAATATGATTTTTGTTGTAAAAGATAATCAAACATTTAAAAAAGAAGCAACTGTTGATCTGCACAAGGATTGTTCATGTATAATCTCTACAATGGTTTGCCTGTTTGAAGAGAGAAACAGATAAAATAATTTCAATGGCTGGGTTAAGTCCTCCAGGTCCCTTAGTAACAAAACGACAGGACATTTATTCACACGTTTAGCATGGCTTAAGTATGCTACAAATGGTGAGTAGTTTGAAGATAATGATTACCTGAGGTTACTAGATACTGCCATGTATACACCATAAGCAACACTAGTTGACAAAACTGGAATATCCTCAACTTCGTCATCTAGCTCTTTGTCAACGGCCTTCCTTGCTTTTATCAGTGCATTCGTGACACCGGTGCCAATCTGGAAGGATTGAAGATTAATATGCATTGGAAGCTTAACAAATTGTCTTATGGATAGAAGGGTAAAAGGTGTCGATAGATTACTGCCATCCAAAACAGAAACGTAAATATCACTGATCTTCTTTTCTATTTTTGGCAACAACACCTGCATAGTGAAACAATTGAACCAGCCACCCTAGGAAACCGATTATGAATGCCATTTTTTCCTCAATATATCCCACTTGTAAAGTTTTCATGCTTCAAATTTCAGTTTAGAACCAACTAGGAGCTACAGAAAATCAGTTAACTGTGAAAGAAATCCACGAGCTAACAGTTACCCTGTTCTTTAAAAAGGTTAGATCTCAGCCTCAGTACTCTGTCAGTCTTTTGTGCAACATATACTTTGTCAGACTCACTAGAATTAAAACTTAACGACAGAGATAGGTAGACAAAATGAAAACACCAGGATGCATTGGTTATTCCTGCCTTGCTGAAATGTTTTATTTAAAACTTCATGACAGGATTCCTGTTCAAAGAAAATAAAAACAAATGCAAACCCTAACAAAAATCAAAAGAGGTTGCTAACACATGATCATTACAATCATATGATGTAGCAGCAAAACAAAATGGCAAGCTTACCAGAGAAGCACTAGTTCCCACAGTGAAAAGCTTTGCACCATTTCTCTGCAAAGAAGCCACTAGCATTAGTTGATCAATATAGCACACTGAATAGACTGAGGCCACTATGAGTCTGACGGTCTGAGTATCATTATAACCACAACAAAAGAACTGCATACCAGAATAGCCCCTAGCCTCTGCAGAATTGAGTATGATCTTCCAGCCAAAGCAATCTGGAGAACAGTTGGCATGAAGTGTTTTTAGCAAAAGATGGAGGATTCTAGGAAGAATGTTCTACTCAGATGAAAAGAGAGAGAGTTTAGGTTACTTGGAAAGCATTATCTGGGCAATTGTGGAAAAAATTAGCAATATGCCCAGCATTTGTTGCAAGTGGTGGTTGCAGAGATACAGTTGGAGCAGGAAGATAGACAAGCATGAAATCAGCAACTATTGCCATGACCTGTATGGGTAGTATCAGAAGCAACACTAAATTAGATTTCACAAATCATAACAAAATAAAAAACTTCAAATTTCATTATCCATTTACCTTCAGAAAGAAAGTAAAATTGAACTGATGGCACAACTCACGAGATAAACTCTCTTACAAAACTAAAATTAGGCTAGCACAAATAGGTTCGCTCACAGTCAATAGCAACTAGAATCAGGTGTGGTACTCACATGCAGTACAAAGCCCAATGCTGAATTCAGTTAATCAACCACACAGTATCTATTATTCAGAAATAGTTCCAAAACCAAACATCACATCATAAGATTTTTTTTTTCAAGTCTGTTTGGTTTAGATCACCAGCTTTATTAGTTCCTGCTAACATAATACTCAGCATATGATTTTTTTTAAAAAAAAAAAGGTCTATCAGCTAACGATCTTAGCGACTAACTTACAAAGCGAGGTCAATAATTAAATTCCATGATGTATATGTTATCAGAGTACTAGTCATCTGAACATGAAGCAGTATACCACATGGTAATTGTTTGCTAAATAAGTAGTGATTCTAGTAACACCCAATGTAAACCAAACAAGTGAAATCACATCGAGCTAGGTTCTTTTGTTTTATTGTCAGAAATTGTTAGAAATACTTTCAGAAGCATACCACATCGGCAATCACGATATCAATCTCTTTGACAAAATTCTCCCTTCTCTTCTCATACTCCGCAGCAGTCTAAACAACGAGAGCAGCAAAAAAAAGAAAAAACGTCAGATTGGCAACATAACACAGGGCAATGATGCCGCAATAGAAGTACGTAGAGGGAGAGTTCGTCATGGGACCTTTGCGATGACGCCGACGCCGCACTCCATGGCAAGCTTAGCGAGGAAGAGATCGTCCGCCAGGAGGCGCTCCCTGAACCCCTGGAACTGGAGCAGCCACCGGAGCAGCGCCGAGCCCTCCATCTCAGCGAAGCGCCGCACGATCTCCCCCGTGACGCGGCCACCCTCCACCGCGGCCGCGAGGTCGGACGGCAGGCTCTCGAGCTTCCTCCCCAGTTGCGCGAGCACGAACAGCGCCTCCCTCCGGTTGTCGGGCGGGCCGCCATCCCCCTCGCCATCTCCGCCGCCATTGTTATTATTATCGTCGCCATCGTTATCTCCGCCCCCACCGTGGGAGAACGCGAGGGGCAGCGGAGGAAGTTGGGGACGGGGAATGCAGAGGCGGAGGCGGAGGGGAAGCGGGAGCGCGCGGGAGAAGGGGAGCGCGGAGAGGCGGCGGGACGCTTGGTGAGGGGATCGGAGACGGGGGAGGTGAAGCGGGGGCTGGGAGGAGACGCCGGAGAGGGACGAGGAGGAGGAGGAGGGCATTGCTGCGTAGTGGAAGGCCATGGCGGCGCGCGGTCTCGGGGGCTCTCGTCTCTCCTCTCGGCGCGGTCGGTGCAGTGCAGAGTTGGGGGTTTTTGGAGACGCGGTGCGAGGGGAAGCGGAGACCGGGAGACAGAGGGCGGAGGCAACGAGGTGGACGGGTGGAATGGTGGTGCGGCCGGCCGCCGAATGGTTGGAAACTTGGAATCCACGGGATTCGGCCGAGGGATTCTTGTGATTCCTCGTCAAGGTGGGCGGCGCCTGCCTGGGTTGGAGCCTTGGTGGTGGTGGCGGCGGCGGAGTGCGTGCGTGCGTGCGCGCCGGTGGGACGTGACGCGCACTTCCCGTTGGATGTTGCCGTGACGACCGCGGCCCGTGGATTCTGAATTTCTTCGCTCCGATTCCGCGTCGCGTCAATGGGCTGACCCGGTGCAGTGGGCGTCGTGGCGCGCGGTGTTGTAGGGAGGGCATGATTTGATGGGCCTCGCACTGTTGTAGGACGACCCATATATATGTGGGCTGCCAACATTCATATGGGCCGGAAGCAAATTATGTGCCATGTTGAAAGCAAAGGGCCGTTATTTGGTTCAATGCCCAACCTACTGAACAAGTTTTCATATAGAGTTTGGTTGCATCAGTTGTGTTAGTTTTGGCAAAATTTGACACCAATTCAAACATCTAGCAGATACTATTTTAAATTGGCAAATATTTGGTAGGGCAAGTTTTGGTTATTTGGTATCAAACAGAAACAGCCCCAAGCAACAAATGATTTGAGGACCGTTTTAAATTCAGAAATTTCAAACGATTTTTGCAAGAAATTCACAACAAGTGGTTCATTTCATCGGAAGAAGAAAAATCGCATGTTTCAAACAAACCATGAACCCAGTTGGCTGGTCAGTCCATTTCTGCTACAGCATTATTTATCCAAAAGAGATAGACCTGATGGCTAGGAGAATGGAGAAGGCAATTCGAGTTCGAAATTCAAATCAGGCCCTCAAAAAAAAAATCAAACAAGAGTTGGTAATTTATCTGGAAGATGCGGTTGGTTAAACTAAGGCTCTACTCCTGGACACATCACTCTCACCCCCGAAAAGAATGAAAAGCCTACAGCAT
Source organism: Oryza glaberrima (assembly GCF_000147395.1). Classification (NCBI taxonomy): domain Eukaryota; kingdom Viridiplantae; phylum Streptophyta; class Magnoliopsida; order Poales; family Poaceae; genus Oryza; species Oryza glaberrima. Next base: position 38,639,157 of record NC_068326.1, on the reverse strand, counting down.
ATGGACAAAGAACAACAAGACAGTCACAAGATCAGACAAAACCGCCTCGTTAAGTGTTACTGCTAGTGGCACTTCGATATAGGATTACTCTCTTGTCTGCATTTCAGTGAGAATTCTTGTTAAGTGATCCATGTTTTGTTCTTCATTTGAATTCACTCTTACGGCTGTGGTACCGAGAAATGGCAGTCATCCTCTCTTCCATTTCTCCTGTCGTTCTCGTGCTTCAGAAACCAACAGTTTTTGCCAGTAAGGACGTGTTTTTATGCGTAGGAATTCATCAGTTTGTGTATAGCTTCAAGACTTGCAGATGCCTCTGTCTCTGTGTTGCTTCGTATTTGTCGACTTTCATCAATTATTGCTGCAAAGTTTCTTTGTACAGATCCGGGCTATGAAAAAACATTAGAACGTGTGGTATACTCCATAGTAGCAGAACATACAGAGAGATCATCATCAATATTACCTGGCAACCGGGCATCAGTTTGTTTTGTTCACAGCGATTCAGCAAATTAAGGTGCTAATTGAGATGGCCCTAGACTTAATTTATCACCATTCACTGACAATATCTATGCACTATATAAGTAGTCTACAACGCTAGTTTCTGACTTTCTGTTCATATGTTGTACGTAGGATACAAGTTTGTAATTTTGAAAGGGTTGAACACAACGACGCATACATCATTCAGCATTTCAGCTACCAAACCGTAAAGGGATGGGAAATAATCAGCTGATGCAAAGGGGTACGGAGTTTAATCCCCGACCCCCATTGGACGTCACCATCCTGTACAAGCAGTGCAGCTGGGTAGGGTCACATTCCAAATAATCTTTCCAGGTACGGGGCCAACAGTAAACTACCCAACTGACACGTCAAAAGAGTAAACTGACAGGTCAAAAAAAAAAAAGGTGAAAGGCGGAAATCTGAACTGTGTGCCCACAAATTGTAAAATTTATGTTACAAGCAAAATCACATTTTGACATGTAGGAATAGTAGTATAGTAGTAACAAATTGGTTGCAGCTTACAAAAACTGTGCACTCACGGGGTCGCAGACTCGCAGTTCATTGGTAAGATGAGAATGACCTGCACGGCCTTATACAACGCATTGATGTGACATTTTTATTCCATGTGTTAGTTAAACTTGAAACCAAGTTGATTAATCGATTAGTTAATCCAGATTTAGCAGAAACTTATATATAATATGACACCAGCAAAGAGCGATAGCTACTACAGTACTCGGCCAGTTTGTCACGTAGCACCCAATGTCCTGCACCAAAGGGAAAACGTACGCATGCAGCAATGAACATCTGTCCAATGCCAAGATCCAATCCTATCAATGGTGCCAAATCAACCTCCATTATTTTCTTTCCAAGACCATATCCAGGGCTCATGTGTGCGCAAGAGGATTAATTTATTTATCCACAAAACTTCTCAATTTCTCATGCTTTTTTGTGCAGTGGACCCCGAGTTCACTCACACTTTAGCTGTGCACTCACATGCCTCATGCAGCTCCAAGTCATGGGCATCTCGTCAACCACAGGCTAAGCTAATGTGACAACTATGGCAGTATGGCACAAACAAATTAACTCCCAGATGGAACCCGTGTCCATATGTTAGTGTGGGCGCAATGCAACACGCCAACTTTGTTACAACTCAGACCAGTCACAAGTGAGCATGTTTCCATGCGTTGCATGTACAGAATCCATCCAGAGCTGGCACCAATGGTCCAATGGCAGCATTAAGAACGGTTAGAAACGATGCAGCAGTAATGGGTCACGTACTTGCAGTAGCAGAATAGAACTGTAGAAGTGTAGATCGAACAAGGCACCACGTAATAATGAAGATTTATCTGACATCCAAAAGCAGAGACAAAAAAAGACCCTGAGAAAATTAGCACGGCAGGAACAGTTGTACGTACTACTACTGCCTACTGCTCAGACCTTTCAATTTTTGCACTAGGGAACACGTACATGAACACGTAGTACTTGCGGATGCATGCATGCAATGCAATGCAAGTGATCGATGATTTGGTTTAGTAGGAGGAGTAATGATCAGAAGGCTTCGATTCTGGCTGACGATGCAGCGACGGGGGCCTTGATGACCTGCAGGATCTGGACGACCTCGGCCATGGACGGGCGGTTGGATGGGATCTGCGACGTGCACACCATCCCGAGCTTGAGCACCGGCAGCACCTCCTCCTCCGGGAAGTCGCCGATGGTCGGGTCGACGCACTCCAGCACGTTGCTGCCGCCGCCGTGGTCGAGGAGGACGCGGACCTGGTCGATGAGGATGACCACGTCGTCGTCGCCGTACTCCACGGCCCTCCGCCCCGTGACGAGCTCCAGGATGAGCACGCCGAAGCCGTAGATGTCGCACTTCTCGTTGATCCGGAGGCTCTGGCACGCCAGCTCCGGCGCCACGTACCCCATCCCGCCCTGGAACCGGCTGCTCATCACGTGCTTGTCCAGCTTCGGCAGCAGCCGCGCCAGCCCGAAGTCGCCGACCATCGGGTTGCACTGCTCGTCGAGCAGGATGTTGCTCGGCTTCACGTTGTAGTGGATCATCGGCGGCCGGAACGACTGGTGCAGGTGCGCGAGCCCCCTCGCCGTGCCGGCCACGATGCGGAACCGCTCCGCCCATGTCAGCGGCGGGAACGCGCCGTCGCCGTCGCCGTTGCCGTGGAGCCGCGCCTCCAGGCTGCCGTGCGGCGCGTAGTCGGTGATGAGGAGCTGGAGCTGCGGCGTCCAGTAGTAGCCCTTGAGGGGGAGTAGGTTGGGGTGCCTCGCCTTCCCCAGGATGCGGACCTCGCGGTCGAAGTCGTCGCGGGACTCCACGATGCTCGCCGTCGCGAGCTTCTTGATGGCGACCACCCTGCCCTCGCCGACGGACGCGCGGTACACCGTCCCGAACACGCCGCGGCCGATCTCCGTCGCCTTGCTCAGCAGCGCGTCGGCGCCGCCCACGAAGTCCTCGGAACGGAGGCTGTTCCCCGGCCCGAACGTCACCATCTTGCCCGTGGCGAGCTTGCTGGACTTGGTCGAGCTTGACACGATGCTCTCCAGCTCCTTCTCCGGCGTCGACGTCCCGCCGTCGCCGGCCCTCCGCCGCGCCGAAATGTTGAGCAGGGTGATGACGATGACCCCGAGGATGATGAACACCGCCGCGCAGATGGCCACCATGGCGGACACGCTCAGGAACCGCCGTTTCCTCGGCGACGCCGGGCCGCGGCCGCTGGTCTCGAGATTGTTGTCGCCGTCGCCGCCGTGCGGGTACTCGTTGGGGTCGAGCACGAGCGGCTTGGCCACGTTCATCCTGCACGGCTGCGTCACCAGCGGGCTGCAGATGCCGAGGTTGCCCTCCAGCGCGCTCGCGTCGAGGCTCTGGAACACGCCCGACGCCGGCAGCCGGCCGACGAGGCGGTTGTGCGAGACGTTCACCGCCAGGAGGCTCTCGATCCCGCCCAGCTGCTGCGGTATCTCGCCGCTCAGGTTGTTGTACTCCAGCCTCAGAATCTCCAGCTTCTTCAGCTCCGACATGCCCACCGGTATCGGCCCCGTCAAGCTGTTGTGCCCCAAGCTCCTGCCATGGCAAACCCGATGCATCGATCAAACGTGTCACGCAATTCGTCGTCGTCGTCGTCGTCGTCGTCTTCAATGCAACGACGACGACATTGTAAATGTAATTAGCAATTTGTTGACTTACAGTAGGTACAGGGACGAACAGTTGCCGATGTTGTCGGGGATGGGGCCGGCGAGGGAGTTGCCGTCGAGCTGGAGCACGGCGAGGCTGCCGGCCTCGCACAGGTCGCTCGGCATTGTCCCGTACAAGCCGCTGCTGCGGAGGTCGAGCACGGTGAGGTTGCGGAGCAGGCCGAGCTCCGGCGGCAGCTGGGTGCGGAGGTCGTTGCGGGACAGGTTGAGGTAGCGGAGGTTCATGAAGAGCGCCATCTCCGCCGGGATGCCGCCGGTGAGCTGGTTGACGGAGAGGTCGAGCCATTGCAGGGTCTCCGCCAGCTTCGTCGAGCCCGACGGCAGGACGCCCGAGAGCGCGTTCGACGACATGTCGAGCGTCTCCAGCCCGACGTCGAACAGTGCATCCGGGATGCTGCCGCTGAGGTTGTTGGCCCTCAGGTGAAGCTCGGCGAGCTTCGTGCAGCCGGACATGGCGTCCGGGATGGCACCGGAGAGCTGGTTCTCGGACATGCTCAGGTACCTGAGGTCCTTGAGCTTGCCGAGCGAGTCCGGCAAGCGGCCGGTGAGCGCATTGTCGGAGAAATCGAGGTGCTGCAGAGCGGCCAGGTCGCCAACCCAAGCAGGGACATCGCCGGAGAACCGGTTGCCGGACGCGGCGAAGTAGACGAGCGAGCCGAGATGGGCGATGGAGTCAGGGAGCTGGCCGTCGAACGCGTTGGAGCTTATGTCGACGGTGCTGAGGTGAGGGCACAGGCCAATGTCGCTCGGGACGGCGCCGAAGAACCTGTTGCCGCTGAGGTCGATGGTCTTGAGGTTGTGGAGGTTGGCAATGCCGGTGGTGACGGTGCCGGAGAACTGGTTGCGGGAGAGGTCGAGCGCGCGCAGGCGCGAGAGCGGCCAGAGCGCGCCGCCGAAGTCCGGCGAGCCGGAGAGCTGGTTCCCGGAGAGGTTGAGGTGGAGCAGGAATGAGCTCTTGGAGAGGCCCTGCGGCAGCGGGCCGGAGAACTGGTTGCCGGAGAGCATGAGGAAGCGGACGGTGGCGGGGAACGTGGCGGGGAGCGGGCCGGAGAAGGCATTGCCGGTGAGGTCGAGGTAGCGGAGGGAGGCGAGGAGCGGGACGTCGCCGGGGAGCGGGCCGGAGAAGGCGTTGTAGGAGAGGTCGATGGAGCGGAGCGAGGCGAGCAGGGAGAGCCCCGGGGGGAGCTCGCCGGAGAGGTTGTTGCGAGCGACGGAGAGCGACTGGAGCGCGGCGAGGCGGTCGAGCCCCCGCGGCATGCGGCCGGAGAGACCGAGCCCGTCGAGCGCGAGGCGGAGCACGCGCGACGTCGCCGGGTCGCACTCCACGTGCGCCCACCCGCACGGCGTCGCGTCGGACTCCGTCCACGTCGCCAGCGCGCCGGAGGGATCCGACAGCGCCGACTTGAACACCACCAGCCCCAGCACCTCCTCGTTCACCGGCATCGGCATCGTACTGTCAGCCGCCGCCGCCACCACCAGCACGAACAGCAGTAACGCGATAGGCGTCGCCATTTCAGCTTGCCCGAGACAACAACGACGACGAGGAGGAGGAGGGGAGTGGAGCTGCAGATATGGAGATCTAGTGCCAGCGGCTGCGTTGCATGGTGGTGGTGGGAGTGGAGAAGTGGACGCGGGGGGAGACGAGACGAGGGCAATACCAATGGGACGCTGGTTGGATTGGCGTGCGTGGCGTGGGCGAGGCCCGTGAGGGGGGGTAGGTTGGACAGATAGAAAGCAACAAAAGAGCTCACGTTCCTCCGCCGCTGGGGTGGCTGCCGGATGGGGTCGCCGGCCACTCGGAATCCAACTCTCGCCGGAACGCGACACTGCACGGGAACTGAGGCTGTATCACTGTACCAGCATTCAGCAGGGGGGAGAATAATTTAAGAAGAAGAATCACAATGAGAGCTACGGAATGCGTAGGCACTGACCGAGACCGACCGTGCACGCACGGGTTCAAATCAGGGATGCGTTGTTGCTCTCACCATCCATGCATCAGTTGTGATTTGTGGAAACTGGAGTGAAGCTTCCACTGCTCCACACCCTCAATTGGCGGATTGCATGAACACCAAACTGTAACAGCAGAGTACGCAGGGTTTCCTTTCCATGGTCAAATTATTTCATTCAGATCATGGGGGTACATATATATACCAGTATACATGTTGTGTTTTTACACTTCGATGACTTGTCACCGGTATCTACTCTCCCATGCTACTTCAGATGCTAGTGCACATCAGTATATGTTGCCTGCCACATCTACTGTTATACATTCATCATGGCACAGTGTATTCTCGATACTTTCTATTTCGATTCATTCTTCAGTCCCCAGTACTTACCCCAAATCTACACCCAGCAGCCTTCTAGTATATGTATATGTATATGGAATGGTAACAAGCAACAAACTCTGCTAGGTACATTTATCCGCTCGGTGTTAGCTGGACTCGTGGGAAACTCTTCTGATGGCCAGCTGAAACTCTCAACTCTGACACTGGACTGTATCCAGGAGCTGGGATCAATCACGCGGGCCGTCGAATGACTGGGACTTCCTCAGGTTCCAGTGGAGACCCTCGTGGATGCTGCGTAGGAAATCGGTTGTTGAATCCACCAGGCAAGCCGTGGGCACAGGCCATGGAGAAATGCTGCAGATGAGAGCATCCCCGGGTGACAGCAGCTTCCGATCTTTGCCATCGAATGATGCCCAAGCTTGGCCCCTGCTGTTATGTGGCACTTGTACGCGCAGGGTCACATATTCAGGCAGTATCAAAGGCCTGAATGACAGGGAATGCGGGCAGATCGGCGTGAATAGGATTCCTGGGACCTGCATATACCAGCACAACATTTGAGACCACCAAAATAGAGTCGACAAGTTATGTTGAGCAGCTGGACAAAGGAAATAGCAACATTTCATGATTGTAACTTGGCCTCAAAAGGTTAATTTATAGACATTGCTAATTTGCTACAAGAATTACAGGTAGTACAGGGTAGCCTATGTTTGTGAAACAGATCAGATTCTGGTGTTCAGTGCAACTTATCTAAACTTCTGAACCACATTACACAATTTTAGAACCAAGGGGAAAAAAGCTTCACGATTTATAGCAGAAATCTAAGGGGGTGTGATTAGGAAATGCCCAAGAAGATAATCCAATAAAATTAATCAGTAAATACTCAAGTGCTAAGGATGTATCATGCGATGTAGGGCATACCTGTGGATGAACCATGGATCCTCCAGCTGCCAATGAATATGCCGTGCTTCCAGATGTTGTTGATATGATCAGTCCATCCCCTTGTACACATGTAACGAAAGAACTATCACAGTAGCATTCCAAGTAGGTAAGGTAAGATGATATTCCACGGTCAATTGTGACTTCGTTTAACACTAGAATTGGCTCCTCAGTCTCAAGTTCATCCTTTGCTGCATCACGGATTACATGGCACTGTAGACGGTTTCTCAATGTGATGCTAAATGGTCCATTCAGCACATTGTCCAGACAATCACGATATTGCTCACTTGCTGAAAAGCATGTTAAGGAGGACAACATGGATAAACAAATGTTAACAGGAGAGCAGGGAGCTTCATGTGAGATTTATCGTCTAACAAGCAGGTTTCTTTTAGACCAAATCCAAACTTACTAAAAATGTAGATTGGATAGCAAAACAGTAAGAACCAGTCACTACACAAAACGATATCGAGAAAGCAGTCAACATCCATAATAAAAGGATACGGAAAGGTGTCATGAATCCCAGTGATCCTAGGGAGAAAGCAACAACCGGAGGAACTGGCCCTTTGAACAAAGACGCAGCCTGTTAAGAGATTGATTCACCATGTATTTAAATGTCAGCCCAGCAGAGCAATGTACAAAAACTAGTAACTAGTACAAATTGAGAAGCAATTATAGTTTCAAATGCAGGAATAATCAGTCGCCTAAATATGGAAGAACAAAGCAATAAATATCAGGTAAGTTGGTTTTGATAGCTAATTTGTACTAGAACCTTCCAACTTTTGATTTTGATAGGTCAGAATCAGAAAAGAACTCTGCCTAACTGTGAAGAAGCAATTCTCATGATAACTTATGCTGCAGGCACCGACAGACCTTCCATTTCAGCTGTCAGCCAATTCTACCCCACATATGCCATTAAACTAAGCAATATTGATTATTGACTAAATATATGGACCTTTGGAAAAAAAAAAGGTTAATCCTCTAGTTGGTCTGATTCGATCAAAAGATACAGTGGTTGAGGCAGAACTCTAGACAAAGAATTGAATTTACTTACCCATAAAACAGTCCCATCACCGCCAAGAGTTACAATGAGATCAACCTTCGTGTGCAACATCTTTTTCTCCTCATCTATCAGAATTATCTAATTAGTTGCACAGATAAGGGAGAGTGCTAGGTGAATGAATAGAACTACTTTACTCAAACAAGATGTCTAATCTTCCCATTTGACACAAAATACAACTTTATAATGTGTATCCAATTCAATGCCAAGAATGATTTGTACCGACATCTAGTACAAGGATATTACTTTATTGGGATGTGATTGGAATATTTCAGAAAATTCCAGACAGAGGTAATAAACATCACAAATTCAAGCAGTAGAAGGGGATTTTTACCGAAATCTTTATTGAGATGTGATTGGATGATTTCATAAAAATCTAGACATAGGTAATAAACATCTCGAATTCAAGCAGTAATCAACTAATTCAGTTCTCATTGTAAATTTTGCCCCCATGTAAAACAAGATAGGATACATAAGGGTGATAAAGTAAAGCAAAAGCATGCCCGTAATATATACCCATGCCATTTCGGCAGTAATCAACTAATTTAGTTCTCATGAAAGTTCTTTCATTTTTCAGAATATCAATGACAAGGAAAGGGTTCATAACTGAAACACCATTTTTTTTTCTCTTAAGCATATGAAGTATTTCAAAAGAAAAAATATGAATCAGCATGAAACTAATGTATTAAATCAATAGAAATGCCTTACCATCATCCCATGTTTGGATGAAATTGTAGTAGGAATCTTCTGTTAAGAGTTCCTTGCTAACACGTGGCTCTACAACAACATTTATCTTTTTATGTTCCTTAAGCCATCTGCAGAAAAATAAATAGTACATTTAGCAGTGCAAACACAATACTTAAAACGTGCATGCATCTGTCAGATATTTAGGGCATTTAAAATATAAAAATCAAAGAACACACCTGACCATTTCAGCACAAAGAACATGCACGGAGTTAGAATTAGGTTTGGTTATGAAAAGAACAGTTTGTGGCGAGGATTCCCATTTCAGCAAAATCTGAATAAAAAAAATCGTTGTAACAGAAATAGATGTGCATAAGAGACGATTCATTGGTCTAGTTATTCCAGCTACTGGAGTGAAATAATTAGAATAATATTCTTGACTGTTCCAGCACAGGAGGACTAACCTGCTTGTTGCTGCGCTCTGCTGTTGTTATATCTCCCTTTTCAAATGATACAAAATCATGCTTGTGCTGGCCGTTTTTATCCCCATTGCATCCCCATGAAAGTCTAAATGATGCCTTTCTACTCACCAGCTTGTGACTAGATCGGGGGTTAGGACCAGGACTTTCATCCTGAAGAACCTCATGTGAACATATACCATGATTTCCACAACATCCCGCTTGATCAGATGCAGGCGTCTCCAGTGTTAGTTGGCTGGCCAACTTTTCTAATTCATTATTGGCACAACTGCCATAGCCTGCACAAGGTAGAATTCCAATTTAGATTTTTGGAGATAGCTCCTGGAATAGCAATTACGAATCTATACAAAACTAACCTTTGATTTTTCTCTGCTGTTTGTGTGCCATCTCTAATTCATATTTACGCCTCCACTCTTCCGCCTCAGCTTGAGCAGCAGCTTTCCCTTCTGCAACTCGTCGCAATGCTTTTGCAACAGCTTCAGTTTAAAAAAAAACCTATATTTATCAATATTTTGTTTTTTGAATGCAAGTGAAAGGACTGAAAGGTATATATAACTGTAAATAATCAGGAATTTGGTAGTGCCATGTAAAGCTTTTGTCTCCTTACTTCTCATAGCTTCTGAAAACTCAACAAGGTGTGCATCGGTTGACTTGATAGGAGTTTGAGCAAGGAATTCATAAGCTGCTTTCTCTGATTCTACTGAACTAACTGTTGAGCTAACTGTGGAGATGGACCCAGACCCAATTTCACTTTCATGTGAGGTCACAGTATCATGGTTTACTCTCTCATCAGAAACCTGCAATGCAAAGGAACTGGTAATAAGCTCTATAGTCTATCCCAACTGGCTTCAGATTTTCAAATGGAGCAATGGACTAAGCTTTAAACTTAACCTGAGAAATAAACCATCCCTTAACTCTTTGTTGGGCTTATTTTGACGCTAACTAGAAATTTTAAACTCGAACATTACATTAAAATTCGACCCATAGTCCCATACAATCAAGTACATGATCCAGTAACAGTAACTTCAAATTTGATGTCCAATACGCAATTACTCCCCACATTTCATATTATAAGTCGCTTTGACTGTTTTCCTAGTCAAACTTCGTTAAGTTTAACCAAGTTTATAGAAAAATATGGTAGTATTTTCAACACAAAACAAACATATTATCAAAATATATTCAATGTTAGATTTAATGAAACTAGTTTGCTGTTTTATATGTGACTATTTTTTTCTATAAACTTGGTCAAAGTTTGACTAGGAAAAAATCAAAGCACCTTATGATATGAAACGGAGGGATTACAAGACTACATAATGGTACTCTCCAAAATCGTCCAATTTCAAATATGGAAATTCCTAAAGGATTAGGCTTGCTAAAAACTGTGAGTTTAGGCCCAAGCATTTTTATCCGTTTTATGACCTATTTGGAAATTTTCTCACAATGTTTGCATGGCTCCCACAAGAACTCATGCCCAATGCCTGGAAACCAACCATTGAATTCTAGGAAAACGGGTCAAAACAAAATAAAGAAGAATGCACAATAAGGGTGCAGAGGCTCTACATGACCACCCAAAAAGAAAATCTGAATTCGTTTTGTGCTTGTGTGCGCAAGCTCTCTCCTTGCGCCTGCGTGCTCCTCTTTTTCTATTTTTATCTTGTACAATTTTCACAACTTGCTTTTAAAAAAATCAACGAAAAGGTAGGACCGTAGTGGTCTCCCCTCCCCCTCCCCCTCTCCCTCCCAAATAATAAAAAAGACAGAGTTGGACTCAACACAACGTGCCTTACAATGCGAATGTCTATGGCCAAGTCTTTCCCCACAAAAATGGGGGGGACACGAGCTCATGACCTCTGGTCTTCAAGCTTGCCAATGATGAGGCAGAGCAATGGAACATTGTGAAACACATATTGTTTTTGTGAAAGTAGCATGACTTCTAAGGACAATACCACACAGTACAGACTCCCCTAATAGTAAGCAAGCGATAGCAAAGAAGATGACTACGAGACGTGATGGAAATGGACACGCATCCTTGCGATAATCCAGTACCCAATCGAGAGCACGCACGTACCGGGTCGACCAATGATCTGAAGCTTGGGGCAGTTGGGATTGGGATGGGTGCTGGGCTAAGGCTCCGGAACCTGGAATCCGACCGCGCGAACTGAATTCCCTCCGAGGATGCCAGCTTCTGGCACACAGAGAGAAACCAAACCACCCATCAGCGAACCCCAAAAACAGATTTCAGAACCACACCTCCCCGAAATGCTCAATTCGAAGCCGCAGCCACGCAGATTGCCAAAACCCGCGGTTACCTTGTGCGGAAGCTCGTCGAGCGACATGGCGGCGCGATCCGGTTGGCTCACCCTCACCTTCACCTCGTCGTCGTCGCACCAAAAAGGAAATTCCGGCCTCGGCTCGGGTTGGGTTTGGGGAGGGGAGGGGAGGGGAGGGAGAGAGGTGGGTGGTGGACTGGTGGTTGGGTGGTGAGAGGCGACGCCGACGCGAGGCGAGGCGAGACGACGCTGTTGAGTAGGAGGAGGAGCACCACCTCTACCACCTCCCCCCGATTCGGTTATTTATCGGCGAAACAGGAGGCCACCGGGAGTTGACACCAACGGTGGCTGACAGGTGGGGTCAGGGGGTTGGGTGGGTCCAGGTCGCAGTGAGGCTACGGCTGACGCGTGCGCTGATGCCGCTTTGGGTTGGGGTGTGCGTGGCGTGTGGAGCCGAGCGCTTTCGTGGTTACTGCTGCCGGCAAGCAGCAAGCTAAACTGGTTTGGTTGGTTGGTTGGTGGGTCTGTTCCCTTTCCTTTTCCCGTTCCCGTTTCCATCCCATCATATACCGGAATATTTCTGTCACTTGGTTAGTTATTATTTCAATTTTGAAATTTTATAACTTATTAATACAGTATTATCTTAAGCACCAGTTGTTTCAGTAGATATCTTGTTTGATTTCCTATAAGAAAAAAAAAGGTAATGTGACCTCTTCTCTATAGGTATTTATAACAGGAGAGAGCTGTACCTCAAGATTCTTATATTTTACACTATTTTTCTTAAAATTATCCTAGAAAAATTTATGGCTCTAATATCTTTTTAAGGACTACAAAATCATTGAAACTGGTAAACATATTTTATAGTACTTTTGGGAATCTTTTGATTTGCATTCCAGCAGCGTGGAATCGATAGTCACACAGCCTGCCTCTTTTGCGCTTAGAATCTTGAGACGACGAACCACATCCCCCTCGACTACGTGTTTGCTCGGCAGGTTTGGCTCCGTGTGCTATCGCTTCCTGGCTAGGCTGCTCTCTCTTCCCCATGGCAGTTGGTTCCAGGATTGGTGGACGTCCTTTAGGGCTTGCTTAGCTGAGCATTTCCATGCTGGCTTCGACTCCCTGGTGCTCTTGATCTCTTGGCGATTATGGAAGGAACGAGACTCTAGGGTTTTCGACTCTACGCTCTCTTCAGTCTCAGTGGTTCTGGAGTCCATCGGTCCATCCACTCAGAGGGCCATATGTGGTCTTTAACTAGCATTGGCGCTTTTGGGGACTTGTTGAGAGTGTAGCGTGGCTTGGGCCCTTCCCGCTACTTGGAGTTTGTGTTTAGCTGCCGTAGTTTTTTAAGCTTCAGCTTTTTATTTTACTCTTTCTCCCTTCTCTTGGCATAAGCCGGTCTGGCTGATTGCATCGTGTAACTATAACTCTTTTCTTCTAATATATTGACGTGCGATTTTTTTGCGCGTTCACGGAAAAAAAAACATGTTCGAAGATGAGAGACAACATTTTTACATAGCTGCGTAATAAGTATATTTCGTTGGCTTATGTTAGATTTGCATCGGATCTGAAGCTTTAGAATTCCTTTGTCTCGACCAATATTCCGTGTATAAAGATACACTTGACGAGTAGAGTGACTTGCCTTTGTATTTTGGGGCACTCAAAGTTGCTTTCATTCTGAACTAGCGTTGGATTAGGTAGCCACCAAACATACAAGTATACATCTCAGTCGTTATCTGAAAAATTCATCAGTGAAGCTGGGAGTATTCGTCAAATGTCAAATGACATGAACCGCTAAAAGAAGCTACATTTCCACTGATTTGAACTTGCCCCAATGATAGCGACAACCAAGAAAGAATTCATGTCTCAGGATGCTTATTTCTAAAGACTTGACTGACAAATTCTATGTGTGTTCTTTTTTTGCAAAAATATGTATTGCATTCATGATCCATTGATGCACACTTCTCCATGAAATTTAACAAGATTACCACCCGTTATCTCCAAAAAGAAAAAAAAATCACCAGTAGCAGTCAACAGCTGAAAATATCAGAACAACATTATATACATTTATATTGCAAAGAGGCAGGCGTAATATTGAAAACCAATACTATATGGCAGAGTCTTGGTCGTCGGCTACGAAAGGTCGCCGCGGACAAAATCTTGTGCGATTGCAGTATAGTGGGGGAGTGGTTGGCATGGCAACAACATGCATGCGAATGCGCAGGTATGAGTGTATGACCGCCCCAAGTCTTGGCCACTCCAGGGACATGAAAAATGAGCAGTTTCAATTCGCTTGGACTCGCTGAAAAGTAACGAGCTTTTGTTAAGCTTTGCTCGAATTCAGGCGCATCAGAACAAAAGCGTTTCAGACCAGAGACACACGACTGTTCAAAGTTAAATTTTTTTCTTCAGCGAATCGACTGTTCAAAGTTGAGAGTCCAAGCGGTCCTTCAAGCACAGTTCCAGTTGATTTCTGGAAACAAGAAAGGTAGCCATTGTTGTGTTCCAGTCTTCAACAAAGGTAGCCCAGGAAAGTAGTCGAAATGTGAGATAGGGGCGTGTTTAGACCTAGGTATGTAAAGTTTTAGCGTGTTACATCAGGTATTATATAGGGTGTCGTATAGTATATTCGGGTACTAATTAAAAAAAAACTAATTACAGAATCCATCAGTAAGCCACGAGACGAATTTATTAAGCCTAATTAATCTGTCATTAGCAATGTTTATTGTAGCACCACATTGTCAAATCATGGAGCAATTAGGTTTAAAAGATTCGTTCCGCAAATTAGTCGCAATCTGTGTAATTAGTTTTTTTAAACCTATATTTAATACTTTATATATATGTGTTCAAACGTTCGATTTTATAAAGTAAAATTTTTTTGTGGTAAGTAAACATGGCATATAGATGACACTGACTGCTGCATTGTTTCCGTTGCTTACGATACTCTCAACCACCAGGAAGCGATGGTGTGTTTCTTACTACTATATCCACATGATGGGTACGCCGCGTGTTACCAGTCAGGGGCAGATCGAGATCGAGGAGGAGGACAGTGTCAACGCGAAGAAGGGTGAGGAGGTTTGGGTTGGGCGGCGCGGTGAGAAACGGGGTGGAGGTCGTGCAGGCACGGCTTCGGCTTTCTGACTTTGGGCGGTTGGCAGCAGAAAAGAAGAAAACGCCGCATTTGGTGTGGTGTTGGTGGTCAGCCGCGCGCGCGAGACGCGTCCGTTGAAGCGCCCCTCCAAAGAAGAACGCAGCCGTTGCAGCCAGCAAAGTCAGCCGATCGCGCGAGCCCAACACACATGTACGATCGCGCTCGCGCACGGGGAGACCGGAGACTGCGGAAAATGCGTTGCGATCGGAGATGGGACCGAATCGGGCGGATCGACTCGCGGAGGCGCGCGCGCACGCGGCGCGGCGGCTCGATCTGGCCGGGCGGGGGTAGGTTGTTGGTGGTTCCGCTCCGATAGACCTGCGTACGTCTCGCGTGCACGCGACAAGTCCCCATGCTCGTCAAGCGCAGCAGATTTTGCGGTCACGAGGACTAGCATGCGGGCGTTTCTCTTCCACCGGCAGGCGCAACCGCACCCAACCCCCACCGGCCGGCACAACCCAACCCCAGCCACGTTTTTCGCCCGCTAGATTATTATTACCAACAGACATGGCGACAATACCCCCATCTTTTTCACAACTATATACTATACTATATACTCCCTCCGTATTTTAATGTATGACATCGTTGACTTTTCAACTAACGTTTGACCATTCGTTTTATTCAAAATTTTTGTGCAAATATGAAAATATTTATGTCATGCTTAAAAACATTTGATGACGAATCAAGTTATAATAAAATAAATAATAATTGCATAAATTTTTTGAATAAGACGAATAGTTAAAAGTTGGACAAAAAGTCAACGGCATCATACATTAAAATATGGAGGGAGTATTACTTACGCAACATAGAAGTGATTGACAAGAGGTGTACTTTACAGGGCATTAGCAGGATTATGTGATTTCAACTCTAAGGTACCATTTTCAAACCCAACACACTTACAATTTTTCGAGGAACGTCTCTTTCTCCAAATCTCATATTTTTAAAGTAACTGACAAAAATATTTAGAGTAAGAATCATACTAATACGGTACATGCACGCACGCTACGTGGTGGAGAATCAGATTCGGTGCAGACTTGTCAGTTGTATATGATCAACACTAGCCTCGTCGTCGGTCGTTCTACATCCGTTCCAAACCTACCAATTCAGCAGTGAAGCGCTCAAGACCGGAAGAGGACTGGTCGTCGACTGGACGAGGTTGGTCAGCTGGTGGTGGTACCATCGCCAGGTTAGGTGCTGGTTGGCTTCGCCTCACCTCACCTGTTCTGTTCACCAAGTATTTCCGGTCCATCTTGGAGCTCATGGAAAATAACACTGTCAATGGATAATAGTAGATTTAGGTCCGTCCAAGGACTGACAATGACCAATAATAACAGATCCATTGTATTGTCGTTACTTGCCACCTGCCAATGGATTAGACATGGGGAAAAAGGCCCTCATCAGTATTAGAAATACTAGAATTACTGCATATCGATTTCCCTAACCACGTAGTGCTTACAACACTACAGTGAGTTGGTGTGTGATCAGCTTAAGATTGAATCATCCTACTTATTTGTGAGCAACTTGCTGGTGCACTAGCTATCTTGTGTTAGTAACTAGTAGTACGTAGTACACTAAACATTCACTGGTTCAACCAATACAGAGAAATGCCTTTGTTTGACTATATTCATATTCAGAGGGTCGTAACTGTTTACTGGCTGGCATAGCACGAGCTCTAACCAATAACCACTCTGACCGTTCACAACGGTCAAGAACACAAGTAATCTGTGTCAACTAAAGTTTAAAGGGAGGAGACCAAAACAGAGACATTTTCTTTTCTTTTAGAAAAACCGAGTTGGTCCAGAAGGGTGAGGTGGTAAGCTTTTTAGTCAGAACTTACACCTTACATTTTTACAACTATTATTTTTAACTCAGTTTTGTAGAACAAATCTTCAATTCAAACTGCCGAGCTGATATGATAAAATCGAAAATGACCCTGCCCAATGTGGAGCAAATCAAAGAGGGAAACAGCTTGTTTGTAGTCAGTGTATAACTACAAAAGAAAGTATAATAAATTGCTTGTGTAATTTTCATATGATTAAATTTTTAAAAAGCATATAATCATTAGTCGTTTTGACCAGCAAGTGAATATCAGCATCCATGAACCTACATGTTCAACCAAATCAACAATTCAACGCACAAGTGAACCATTAACAAGACAAAAACATACCTTGAACCTTTGAGCACCTCACGTAAGCATTGTTGCACTTGTAGACAGAATAATAAGACAGTGTTGTAGCTGCAATCCCACATTCTAAAGGCTACTAAACTCCTCAGCTTCAAACATAGATTTTAGGAAAGATGTGTAGAGAATTGATGAACTTAAATAGGGCTGCCTTTTGGTGAAGAAAGCTTTGGGTGAGGATGCTACACTAGTATCTAGCTCCGGCCTTAAGGATGCTATACGAGTTTCTGATGCTTTAAAAGATGGAAATAGCAATAAGGGACTGTTTTCATCATCCCATTTAAGATTGTCCCACCATGTTTTCTCCCCCATGACACTCTTTAATTTGACAATTGCATGCCCAAAAGGCAGCCTTCTCAGCTTTGGACAAGCAAACACATCAAAGTATTCCAAAGAAGGAAGGTCTAGGCTAAAGTTACAGAAGTTTTCCAAGCTTGGCAACGAATTCAATTGCAAAATTCTCAGTCGTTGAAATCCCTGGATTGGCATTTCATCTTGTACTTCAGTATTGATTTTATTCTTTATATGGACTAGCTGTTTCATTTTATTGCAGAAAGACACATCCAATTGCTCCAGGTGCGGTAGTTTCAGAATGCAGGACATGTCCATCAGTTGATGGGCTTTCCCTACATAAAGGACACGAAGGTTCTGAATATGCCCCATACTAATCTTCTCAAGTCTTGGAAGATCCCAAAAGGTGAGAAACTCTAGCCTCGGAAGATGATCTCCATAACACTGTGGCTTGTTTGTGACAGAGAACTCCTTTAATTCTGAACAGTCCGTTATATTAAGAACAAGGACACTATCTGGTATAGTGAGCGCAAGAGATGTCTCGCCACTCAATTTATATAGACCAAGCAATCTCATGTGACTTCCATGAATATCAAGAAGCTTCTTCAAGGTACTCACTTTCTTGATTGTTATTCCCAGAGCTTTTAGTTCTCTAGTTAAGCAAGATAACTCTTCTATTCTAAACTCATCATAATCCATGTGACTTCTTGAATGAAACCCCTCTTCACAGCCAGCATATCTGCTACCATATAAGTCCAACACTTGTAGCTTTGATAAATTTGGAATAACACCATAGGGTATCTTCTCCAAGAAATCCATGTAGCTCAAATTTAGGTACTTCAACTTTGTTAATTGGCCAATCGCCACAGGCAATGATTTAATGAGTGTTTGGTTCAGTTTGAGACATTGGAGTTCAACTAATGCGCCGATTTCTTCTGGAAGTTCTTTGATGGGAATCCAAGACAAGTCCAAGTATGTAACAGACGATAAGCATTTAAAAAGAGAAGGTGGGATCACATTCAACCAAAAGTTCTGCTGCAGTGACAGATATTGGAGATTGTAACAGCTGATGGCATGAGGAAGTTCACTGATATAATTGCACATGAGCGATATCTTTCTGGCTGACCTCCATTTCTCAATATCCCTGCTACCAATGTTATGAATTCCAACCCCTGCCTGAACAATCCAGTTCATGCTTTGGTCAACACAGCCAGAAGATATTGACAGTGCCATATCTCGGATAATGTCATGTATTCTCACCTCCCTATCTTCCAAGTAGCCAGCCTCCAATAAGCAAGCATTTTTCAAGTACTCAATGATGGAGTGGCCCTTGTCATATGCTTCCTCTATAGTATCATACTCTATCAAACCCATCCCCATCCAACAGTCTATCAGTGCAACTTTCCAGATTGAGTAGCCTTCAGGCCACAGAGAACAGCATAAGAAACATTCTTTGATCTGTTTATCCTGCAGATAATCATAGCTTAATTTTAGCCTAGTGTATATGTGACTAGTATTTCCCATATTTGGGATCTCATGAATGCGGGACTTCTTCAGATATGACAGTGCAAGTGCCCATTCATGACGAGTCCTCTTTGTGGACATTGCACGACCAAGAGTTGCAAGAGCAAGGGGCAAACCCCCACATTCTTCTGCAACTTCCTTTGCTAGGCTTTCAATCCTAACATCTGAATTAATAACTTCTTCTGTTGCTTTTTCTTTGAATAATCGCCAAGCTTTCTCTTGGTCCAAGCATTCCATGAAGATCGTCTTGTGAGCTCCCATATGTCCACAAACACTCTCAGAACGTGTTGCCAGAACTACTTTCTGCTTATTTAGGCCATTAGGATATGGAATGCCAGCTTCAGCTAGATCCAAATAACCCCATAAATCATCTATCAGAAGTAAGAATTTCTTTCTCCTTAAAAAACTTAACAAAAATGAAGCCCGTATATTAATGCTACAGCCTGGTTTCAGGAACAGCCCGATCCTTTCAGCAATATCTGCTTGAAGCTGACCTATTCCACTGGCTGTAGATGCCACGACATAAACAACAAGGTCAAATCCATAATTTTCTTTGGTAACACCTAAGAAGTGATTGTTGATTTTTCTGAGCAAGGTGGTCTTACCAACTCCTCCCATTCCCCATATCCCTAAAATTCCAACATTGTCATCTTTGAGGTACTGCAGAACTTCTTTCAAATTGCACTCTGTTTCTTCAGTTGAAGGTATGGTGGGCACTTCTTGCACGAAATATGGTGGTACCTCAAATGATACCTCTTTGAATGCACCTTTTTCATGCAACATTTCAGCTTCCTTAAGTTTCTTCGCAGCCTGCATGCCAATTTCGTACTTTGACCAATAACTGAATGATTGCTTTCTCTTCCTCTGCACATTTTTTATCTCATTCACCTCAGTTTCCATCGCTGCTACCTTCTGTAGCCATTCTGTAACTTCAGGATTACATGTTTCTTGCTTCCCCTCAGAGATCCTAAGCCGGATTTGGATTTCATTTTTCCTAACTTCTAGGTTTTTGATAGTGTTGTCCAGCTTTCCAATATTTTCTTCCATCTCTATTAGATATCTGAGGCGTGCGACCAAAGGATTCCATAAGTGGGATGCCAAAGTACTAGATATGGAATCAATCAGCATTGGAACATACATGTGTAACAGGAAAATGAGGTGACAAATAGGGCAATGTTTTGAACCAGCTGTTGCTTCTTCAATTAACAACAAGACAAAGGATGTCGGAATTGGGAGCTGAACTGCATATGAGAAAGTGCAATTTGTAAGAAGTGTGTGAATATGCATGTCTTTATGCCTGTACTTTCTACCATGTACACATAATTTGAACATGCATGTAAAGCATAATACATGGCGTACTCATTTTTTTTCTCCCTGTAGCAAAGCACTAAAATGCTGTTTCTTATTTCTGATATATGTGGTTCAACCCAGACGACAAATCAAAGTTAAAGATTTATATGATGAATATTTTATTGAAGCTATGAAACTATTTTAGGATGAAATCCTACAAAAACAGGAAGAAGATCATTATAGTCATCATGTCATCAGTACTTACAGTCACGGATAGAAGGTCTCGACACGGCAAGGAGAGGATGATGAATTAGGCCACTAGAGGAGATCCAAGCACACCGTGGTCATCAGAGATTTCGCATCGTGAGCAGCCCCAGCTCGAGCTGCAAGAGGAGAAATTTCAGGAAACAGGGAGAGAGAGAGAGAGAGGCGGACACTGTGCAGGAAGAAAACCACAAAATGGTTGCGTGATTTAGTTGTGATTCGGAGGGGGAACTTCACTGGGAATTGCAGAGACACGGCGACATTCCCAGCAGGATCTTCAGTCGAAATTCCCAGCGTTGACTTGGCGGAAAACTGCCCCCTGCTACCTGCTTGCCGCTGACCTACTTTGCCTCGGCAATGACGAGCTGCAACGACCACCCCGATTTCGCCAACGGCGACTTCGCGAGGCTTCCGAACGGCCATCAGATCTCATTCGGCGCCAGCAGGTCCGGCAACGCGGCAACGCCTCCGACGTGGTTGGCGATGGCGCTGAGGACTGCTCGCGTGCTAACCCTAGACGGCGGAAGCACCGTGATTCCCTCAGCCGGCACCCGTCGACCGTCGGGGCCGTGGCTGGCGCCGCCGCGACGGCGAGTCGACGACCATAGGTGGCAAAATGGGCCATGCTGGCACGGCCCGAGGAACGGATGAATCGAGGAAGCCACGAGCTCAGGGCGGAGGAAGCGGTGGTGGTGGTGGTGTGGTGGCGGCGGCGGCGGCGCTCGTCGACTTAGGTCTACAATGGCGGCACGGTGGTGCGGCCAGCCCCATCCACGAGCATAGTAGTCGTCGTCGAGCACATCTGACACTCGCCGACGGTGGCCCAACCATCTCCAACGCCCTATCTATGATCCACGGCCGACCAGTCCACCACCATCATGAACAGTCCATATATTTATGGCCCAACATATATATGCTGTTAGTTGGCCCAACAAATATAATCTCCATGCTTTTTTTCTAAAAAAGAAAGAAGGGTATTTTTTATCTGGCCTGTACAATAGGGTACTTAGCCCTGCAAATAACCCAATCTAAAATTCGCTCCTATGGAGATAGGGTACTTAGCCCTGCAAATAACCCAATCTAAAATTCGCTCCTATGGAGATTTGAACTTAGGATCTTGGGATACTACTCAGGGCACTGCAACCACCAGGCTACAACACCGCAAATAATCTCCATGTCTTATATTTTTGTTTTTAAGATGCCATCTCATTTCTTATATATCATCTAAATATATCAGTTGATTAATGAAATTGACAAAGGCATAGATAACCTTTAAAAAGGAAAAGGGGCATACGAAGACCTCATCAACATCTCCTAGAAGATTAGCATGGCGTCAAGCTATGGTTTCGCACCAAACCAAATACTCAGACCTCAAGGAGTATTTTTTTCACGAATGCGTAAAAGAAATGTATGTTAATATATTAGAAGAAAGCAGACTTTCGGTTACACAACACAATGAACACAAAGGCCATCGCCGAAGGACAGATAACAAGAAGTAGCAAATTGACATACTTCGTCGAGTTAAAATGGGCCCTCACCCTATCCCAAATGTCCTATTAACGGCTGAGTTCTTTTCTCCATAGTTGTTAAGACCGGACCGGACCGGCGGTCGGACTGGAAAAAACCGGAACCGGAGCCTCTGCCGGTCCGGTCCAGTTAAAAGACCGGATATGCAATCAAACTGATATAAACCGGTCAGACTAGCCGGTTTTCAAGAAAAACCGCTATAAAACCGGAGAGCCGGATATGCAATCAAATCAGTCAGACCGGCCGGTTTTCAGGAAAAACCGCTATAACCGGAGAGAAAACCGTGGTTGAACCGGCCTCGGGCTGCTATGTGCGGGAGTACGTGCATGCAAGGAAGGAAAATAGGAGGGGTTCAAACTCTGGTCTCCAGGGATGCAGACAAGGGAACCTACCACCAGGCTACGCTCTTCCTCATGATTGAATGTAATTAGTTGTATATTTATTGGGTTATTGAGCCGCTTTGGACCAGTGGTCCGATCGGTCAGACCAATAAACCAGTGAACCGATGGTCTCACCGGTTCGATTTCCAGTCCGGTCTTAATAACTATGCTTTTCTCTGGGTTCCCAACCCCTATATGTTGTTTTCCGCGCGCACATTTTTCAAACTGCTAAACGGTGCGTTTCTTGCAAAAAGTTTCTATACAAAAGTTGCTTAAAAAAATCATATTGATCCTATTTTTTAGACTAGAATATGAAAATTCACTTTTTCCAATTTCTAAAAGAGCAATAAAGTCTAGCTTCCACTCCTTGGAGTCTCTTAAAGGAATCTAAATTTACTCTTAAAGGAATCTAAATTTAGCAAGTCACCTAGACCTCTAATATTCTAAAAAAAATTCTTTCATAACATACTTTTCTTATTTTTCAAGATCACTTTCACTTTTTGTCCCTTCTTTTTAAGGATGACTTGGACTTTTAAACCTTGAAACCTTTTTGAAGTCACAACTTAGGTGATCGAGTTCTTCGTCCATAACTTCGTCCACTAAGCCACCACATAAGTGACCAAGGACTAAGTTATCCACCATCTCATCCTCCTCTGACTCAAGTTCTCCTTCTAAATTTCCAACTAAATGCAACATAATTTCTAAGTCCAGTCTCTTCAACATTTTTCAAACTAGCTACTAAACCTAAAATTTCAGCACTAAAGCTCGCAAGATTAATACCTATTATAACCTTAATTTAATTGACAAAACATCTTTATTTGCTGTTTGTTTCTATAGAACAAGATACCTGGCTTCTAGAGCTCGTTTCAGTCCTCTAGCCATGAGCCTTCTGGTCGTGATCATGTTAAGGTACTGATGCCCCGCGCTTTTATGCAATATATTAAATTTTGTTTAAATGATGGAATCATTTGGATTGAAATATTATGAAATGATTTGAGAACGATGATTTAAGAGTACTAATTAATATACTATATTTCAATCTTTACCGTTAAATGATATTTTGTTTCGGTTTGGTTTTAATGTTTTATGTATGTATGTAGGCTTTTTATGAGCTAGCTACGCGCTGGTAGGGCACCACAGTTTTGTTGTCATTGGTTGCTGGAGTCTTCACTGTTGGCTCGTTTGTTGCCAATAATCTAAAGGATGAAATTAGGGCTGATGTTATAAAGCACGTGACCTAAAGATGGAAGTTGAGATGGCTAAGTTTGAAATCTTCATGTCGAAAGCAATGGAAGTGCATTACCAGTTTCAAGAGCATGTTAACTCACTGTTCATGCACCTAAACATCCTCGATATACTATTCTTTTCTTATGTTTCTTTATCTTTTCTCACTAATTTACATTACATTTCTATTATTCACATGTTGTTGATTTTCTGGTTTAGGCTATTGACAGGGCTAATTCGCGCGACCTATCCGCTCCAACAAGTCTCGCGTTGCCTGGACCGATACTCTTTTTTATTTTTCTATTTTTGTTCAACTTTATGATATGGAACTGCATTTAGTATACTGATTTTGAGATGATGTTTCAAATGAGTGATTTGTCTAACAACTATCTTGCTAGTTACCAGACCAAGGTGTTGTTCATGTAATATTCCTACATTCCTGTTTTTATTCATTCCTTATGTTCTTGTGATGTGTTTTCTGATGAAATTGAAGAATGGTTCTATAGAAAAATGGTCTTGTGATCACTAACAAAGAATCTTCTCTTGTTGATGCAACCAGAGCACATTATGAATTTGAGTAGAAAGTGAACTTTTATCACTCTTATTTTTATGCAGTTAAACTGTTTGTGCAGTTGAGCGTGTTGAACGATAATGTTCATTTCCTCTGTTCCTAAGATGATGAATATATTTGTTCATTTCTTCTATTTCTAATATTTCTGATTGTGATTGAACTTATTGTTTATTTACTATGTTCTTAAATTTTTTTTATTTTTACATGTTACCTTTGTGCTTCAGTTACCTACTGAACCGTCTACTCCAATCAAACAATGATCCCACACGCTAATTATAAACTAACCAAGAATAATTCTCACGAAGTAAATATTAATTAGTCGAGAAAGATATTTCTATTAAATTAGAGTAATTAACAAAGTATAAGAAGTAAGAGAGGATTATCGACAACTCCGGAATTCCTCCAACTTCTTTTACTCTACTCTCTCTCTAATTCTAGTATACAATAAAGTATAATAGAGCCTCTTATAATTCAGCTCAACCTTTGATGTGTGTGAGAATGAGGGAAGAGAGGGGTATTTATAGGCCTAGAGGTGCCTTGGCAGTGTGGAGATGCTCAAGGCATCCAATGAGCATATTCCCTCTTGCTTCACCTCCTTGTGCCAAGTGTCCTATAACGGTTTCTTTAGGTAGAAATGGTCACAACCGTCATAGGATGAGGATAACTGTCAGCTGGTGAAATATTGGGTTGTTTGGGCTAGTTGCTAGTTCGGCCAAACCCTGGCTGGCCCATCCAACCCAGCTCCTTCTCTGGTGTTCTGACAAGTGGGTTTCACTATATGTTCTATTGAAGTTTGGCTCAAGATAGAAGTATCTTATTGGGTTTATGGGATCAAAACTCCATAAGTTTGGATATGAGTTTGATTCTTCTCCTTCTTCATGTATATTTCCTCTCAACTTTGGCAGTTTGTCATCTGCATCCAAATATACACCAACACCCGTGGAAATTGTTAGAAATGAATCCTACCACTATGTTGGATGTTTTATATTTACGGTTTTATGCAGGTATTGACGGCGTTAATTCGTTACTTAACAGCCGTCAACATCCTTGTCGCCCCGCGAGAACCAATTACCTGAAACAATTTATGTTATCTGATGTTAAAACATGTTTTAATGATTAACATGCTGCTTCAAATGTCTTTTCTACTGCTTTTGATTTCTCAGTTATGTTTTCTACTGCTTTTCTTGTGCTACTAGAATTTCCCTAATGTCCATGTAAGAAATCTTTTATTGGTGTGCCTGAACACAGATCCGTTGACTGTCTTTATTGTTGCACTTTAAATGCAGCAATTGCATTATCTGAAAGATAGAACGCGACCTATCTTCAAGCTGTTTAGGTTACATGTGGAACAAAACTTTGATGCAATAATCTCAACGTATCTTCAGTGTAGCACTATGTAGCTTGTGTAGGTATTATTAATAGTGTACTTCATTTCATTGTTTTATACATTTATCACCTTTGCATGATGTTTCTACAAAATATCTAGGGGAGATTTAATTGCACATGGTTCTTGAAAATGTCTATGGAGATTTAGGCTGAGGTTTAAAATGTTATTTGAAGTTCTTAACCTGTTGAGCAAGATGTTCCTAGGTGGCCAGGAACCAGAAATGAGCTAAGGCTTGTATGCATTTTTGTTTCTTTGCTGCGTCACTCTAGCTAATGTCCTAGACACCTTTCTAGTATGGTTGAACCAGAATCGGCAATATTCGAATGTCGAGTGTGTTGTATTTGTATGTAGTTGAGTTGTATGAATTGAATTTACCTTGCTTTTGCATATGTGATGATCAAATGTGTTGAAGTCTTTTTTTTTAAAACCCCGCGGGGTGTATTTGTATTATAAAAGGGGGAAATCTGTACAATAGCCCTTAGGCAGGAGATTACAAAAAAAGAGAAACAAAAGAAAGATTGGGGGGGGGGGGGGCTAGGGAGAATGGGTACATGACACGGTTTACAGATCGCCGATTGTGCTTCCACGGGTGTCCGGGAGCAGGGATTGGATGCCTCTTGCTCCGCGTGCTCACCATAACCATATTTCATCAGTTGCCCGATTAATGGTTACATGCAGCGGGGCCTCGATATTCCGGAAGACCCTGCTATTCCTCTCTTTCCAAATTTCCCAGGAGAGTAGAATGAGGATTGACTTGACTCCGCTTCTTTTTTCCTTAGTCATTGTGCGGATGGTCTTGATCCACCAGTCCTCGAGGGATGTTGTGTGTGGCCAGCTTAGCGGCTGCAACTGAGGGATCCCCAGCCTTGTCGCTACAGTGTCCCAGATTGTCCTTGTGATCAGACATTCGTAGAAGAGGTGGTGGGCTGTCTCGAGGTTTCTGAGGCAAAGCTGGCAAAAATAGTTGTTTGGTCACTCCCTTTGTTGAAGCCTGTCGACCATCCAAATCCTGTTTTGGAGGAGGAGCCTGGTGAAGAATTTGCACTTGGACGGCACCCAGCATTTCCAGACCGCGTTTGCTGAGGCTGACTGTGTGCTTCCCAGGAACTGCATCTGGTAGGTTGATTTGGCGGTGTAGGTTCCTGACGGCGTCCATTTCCAGCGGATGCTATCTTCCACCCACTGGGTTAGGGTGGTGTCTAACGACCAGAGTAGTTCGAAGACTTGGAAGAATTCAGTTACAAGGGGTGTGGTCAAGTTGTGCCTGATGTCATAAAAAACTTGCTTGTCGATTTATTAGAAGAAAGCGGAATTTCGGTTACACAACGCAACGATCAAAAAGACCATCGCCGAAGGACAGATAACAAGGAGTAGCAGAAGAAAGCAGAATTTCGGTTACACAACACAACGATCAAAAAGACCATTGCCGAAGGACAGCTAACAAGGAGTAGCAATTTGACTTACTTTGTCGACTCAAAATGGGCCCTCACCCTGTCCAAATGTAGGCCATATGATTTGATCCAGTATGACAAAAGTTTGTTGTATCATTGCGAGTCTGTCTTTTCAAATGGTCCCGTAGAGGATAGAGCTATATACACCAGTTTGTTCTATAAAAATTGAAGTCTTCCATTTGGCCCAGCAGATGGCATCACAGCTTACCATTACCAAAGTCCTCTTTGACTGATCAAACTTCCTCATAGATGTGAGAGGCCATTTTCAGAACCCACAGAATTTTCAGAAGTTTGGACAGGTTGTAAATTAAGTTTGGCCAGTTTGATAAGACCCTTATTGCTGTTCTTGGTGCAATTTTTGTAAAGTTTGTTTTATTTCTACCTTGGTAGAATGAGGGGAGCACTCCTACCAATTCTTCGGAAAATTCACCTTGCAAACTACAAGCCATCCCCTCTCTTTAAATTATGACATAGTATTTCTCAACAACCGCCACAAAAACACACTAATTTTTAGTGGAACTTTCACCTTCCAGATAAATTTAAAAGGGAAAAAGGATAGCAGTAACTTTCATAGCCACGTAAAAAGTGAACTGAAACTGCTTCTTCTGAAGCTTGATTACACTTCAGATGCAAGCTACTTTGTCCTCTCTGTTGACGAACTAGCTGGTTTACCTGCTATATATATATCGAACGGTTCTTTTCGTCACTGTGTTGCGAACTTGCGATACTGTAATTACTAATTAGTGTTCTGCTAAAAGAAGATGGCCGGCGGCTGGCGGCACCGATTCAGTTTGCCATCAGCAATCAAGTTGTACTTACAGTATCGGTGGGACCGTGGCATGCTTAATCAACACTATGGGCTGCTGGTTTTAGAGCCGTGTGCTCTTTGTGCAGCCATACGTGTTGACTACAGAGAAGATTCTAGCTTAATTAGGTTGGTGCGACGTTTCCCTGAACTCTCATGTGCTGGTGCAAAGCAGATGGGATTGTTATTCAGAGAACACGACATTTATATATGCACCCAAAATAATAGTGCTAATGATAGGAGCTCTACTATTGATGCTGCTTTACAATAATATCATTTTTGTTCTGCTTATACATCGCGACATCGGATGTATACATATTATATACACACGGAAAGTATGGAACCGTGTACTTCTGAAATTCTTTCAGAAAGAAGCCTGCACTTCGGATTCTTCTCTACTCCCGTGTCTTTAATCATTGTTAATAGCATTATCCTGAACTGCGTATATGGTTGGCAGCTCGTGCATAAACTAACCTATCTATCCAAAAAGCGTGACATAGTTGAGAAATCTCGTTAGAATAGTTAAGGAGTCTCAAGTCACTTCACGGATCCGTGCTTGTCAATCTCGACAAAAAGAAGTTTTCATGGCTTTGGCTGGATTCAGTGTAATCGTTTCCCCTGTTCCATCCACCAACAAACCGGTCGCGATCGCCGGCTACTGATCACAAGCTGAAGCGATCGACGCAGCTATAGCTGAGCTAGCTGT
Source organism: Oryza glaberrima (assembly GCF_000147395.1). NCBI lineage: Eukaryota > Viridiplantae > Streptophyta > Magnoliopsida > Poales > Poaceae > Oryza > Oryza glaberrima. The sequence goes on along the minus strand of NC_068326.1, from coordinate 38,610,994 downwards.
CAAGCTGGCCGCGATAGCAGCGGGTGCAGCCGTTTTTCAGAGTTTGGGATGCGTCATGACGTCGTGAGCTGGTTGATGATCATATCTGTTCGATCGGTGGCTAGCTTTAATTTGCTTCATCCTAGGCATTCAGATTTTTGGCTTCAACGACCGTTTTCGGTGCAGCCATGTGCGACCTTGCTAATTTCACCGATGATCAATCAATCGTTCGCGTGTGGGAGTTTTGGACTGGACGAAGCAACGACTGTCAATATTAATTTGGCTTAATGACCAGGTCCAAATGGGTACAGATTTCTGTATCACAGATTAGTAGGAGTACATATAGGAAAACCTGATCATTTAGCTAGCTAGAATGCCCTGTCATTTGGTCAATGACGGCAAGACAGTTAAGAGGAGTACAAATTGATGAAAGGAACCTGCAACATGGACAGAGGATGGGTTTGATAACAGAGAGAGCGACCAAGCACCTACCATTATTCCTCTGACGAGTACTAATGCACTATATGTATTCATTTTTTTTTACACTTATTCCATTCCATGCAAGGATGTCATTCGAGAAAGAATATGAATATATGATGCATATCATCATGTGTCATTTGAGGAAGAACATGCATGCGTAAGACTCTTATTAATTAATTGCCGCCTGTTTTAGCTAGCCTTTGTCATATACCAAAACCACACCATTAGATTAGTCAACACGTATCTCTGCTATCTTAACATGCAGTAGTTACGGTTACAGAAACTGACCACACTAAATTAGTATGTAGTATACACAGGCATACAGCGACAGCACATAACATATATTGCAGGAAGAAACCAGCATCGACCAAAAATGTTACGTTTCACACCTTGAAACCGGCGATCGCGCTGTGAGTGAAAATGACGCAAACCGATCGATCCATCCATCGTCTACCTGTACGTACGTATATACCAAGCTAGTTAGGAATTAGACGACCTTTTCTACATACATATAGTACTTGACATAGTCCCTAATTTACAACTTGATTACAAACATCTAGTTCTAGTACTGGACACTGTCCTAACTCCTGAGTTCTACACGGACGAGGATGTAATTCATCTTGTTTGTTAGAATTCACGCTAAAAATAAAAAAGCTTTCTTGTTACTATATCCATCCTAAAATATAGTAATTTGATACCGTCCTATAAATTTATGCATATACTTCTATATTTAATTCGACATATTAGGATATGTCCTATATCTCATGACGAGACGGAAAAAAAATGATTACACGTACAAAATGTACACGTGTCACTCTATGGGGCGATGAGTTCCAGGTAGATAGGTAGCCGAACGATTGGACAGGAACCAGAAACGGACGCCGTCTCGGTCTTGCCAGCGAGATAGAACTAGAATTTATCCAATCAATCTGTAGTATCACCACCATTCACCAATCACCACCAGTGACCGCGCCGACCAGTGAGACGACTCAGCCGCCGAGCCTCTCTTTAAATATCCACACGATCGATCGAGACGCCGCCGTGCCAGGTAGTATACGCGATTCCTTTCCATTTTTCCCCCACACGCCAAGTCCGTCCATCTCGCCAACGCGAGACATGGCCTCCAAACTCCCCGACCTCGGCGGCGGCGGCGTGGAGGACGGCGGCGGCAAGAAGTGGCCGGGGTTCGTCCAGTTCTTCTTCGTCCTCTCCGTCGTCCTCTGCGTGCTCCTCTACGCCCCGCGGTTCATCGTGCTCACGCCCACCTATGGCCTCGACTTCTTCCCCCAGCCGCCGCCCAACGTCACCACCTCGCCCGCCCGCGTCGTGGGAGATCATAATGCTGGCGACGTGGTGGTTCTTGACAACCAGCTGCGCTCGCCGTGCTCGTCGCTCGCCGGCGACACCATCTGCTGCGACCGCTCGGATTTCAACACCGACGTCTGCTTCATGGCCGGCGACGTGCGGACGGACCCGTCGTCCCTGTCGCTCCTGCTGTTCCCGAAGCAGCCGCCGGCGGCGAACGCCACCGTGGAGGAGAGGATACGTCCGTACACGCGCAAGTGGGAGGCGCTCATCATGAGCAGGGTCGAGGAGGTGCGGCTCCGGATGGCCCCGCCGGAGGAGGAGCCCGGCCACCGGTGCGACGTCCGGCACGACGCGCCGCTCCTCGTCATGACGGCGGGGGGCTACACCGGCAACCTCTTCCACGCGTTCAGCGACGGGTTCGTGCCGGCGTGGCTGACGGTGCAACACCTCCGCCGCCGCGTCGTGCTCGGCGTCCTCTCGTACAACCCGTGGTGGGCGGGCACGTACGGCGAGATCATCTCCGGCCTCTCGGACTACCACGTCGTCGACCTCCTCCACGACAAGCGGACGCACTGCTTCCCCGGCGCCATCGTCGGCACACGCTTCCACGGCATCCTCTCCGTCGACCCGGCGAGGCTCCGCGACAACAAGACCATCGTCGACTTCCACGATCTCCTCGCCGGCGTGTACGAGACCGCAGGAGACACCGTCGTCGTCGACGACGTTACTCAGCCGGCGCCACGGCGGCCACGGCTCGGGATCGTGTCGCGCAGGGGGACGCGGGTGATCGAGAACCAGGCGGCGGTGGCGCGGCTCGCGAGGTCGGTGGGGTTCGACGTGGACATCCTGGAGACGGCGAACGGGCTGCCGCTCCCGGCGTCGTACGTGTCGGTGAGTGCGTGCGACGTGCTGGTGGGGGTGCACGGCGCCGACCTGACCAAGCTCCTGTTCCTGCGCCCCGGCGCGGCGCTGGTGCAGATCGCGCCGCTGGGCGTGGCGCCGATCGCGCGCGGGTGCTACGCGGAGGCGTCCGCGCGGATGGGGCTGCACTACGAGCAGTACGACGCGGAGGGGCACGAGAGCTCGCTGAGCCGCAAGTACGGCCTCCGCGACGTGGTGGTGTCCGACCCGGAGGCCGCCAAGCGCGACAAGGGGTGGGGCTTCGTCGCCCGCGTCTACCTCGGCGGCCAGAACGTCACCCTCGACCTCTCCAGGTTCCGACACACGCTCACCAGGCTGCACGCGCGCGCCCTGCGCATACGCTCGTTGCACCCAGCGCCGTAGACGGATTATCGGATAGCAGCGGCAGAAGCAGCCATGGATGAATCCATCGGTTTCTCGATCGGATAGACCTACGTGACAAGTGTTCCATTGCTACTAGCTGTTTAGGCTCGTGGAGTCCGTGTGTGCATGCCTGGAGATAAGGCGATTGCTAAGGCGACGGCAGGAGATTGGCCATGGTGCTGTAAGGATAGCCGTCTGGCTCTGCAGCGCATACAGTTGGACTCGAAACGTATACCAGTTGGTAGCTTTTTAAGGGCGAGGTGCCAAGTTAGGATATAATTACTGCTCTCTGGATAGTGGTAACTATTAAGGCATTAAATTTATTTCTTGGAATACAATTTTTGTTTTGCTACATATCTTTAACTTTCATTGATATTAATTTTCTGTTATATTTCTAGCAGGGAAGGGGAGAACATATATGATGCCAGATAAAGAAACACCTAGAATGGAATATATGTGATACTAGATAACACCCCGCGCGTTATTGTCGGAACATGAAACAATCAAGATAAATCGGTACAAACAATTAGCAATAACTGCAATTAGTGGATACTAATAAATAAGCTAGACTTGATATCTATAGTAATTAGTAGGAAACGATAATTGCACATAATATATTGACGGTTGAGATTGAATACGTAAAGAACTAACGTTTCTTGTTCGGTCGTCTTTTTTCCCGCGCAATCCAGTTTATCACATGCGGTTTCTTTTGCACTTTTTTTTCACTTTTACAGCTCTCATCTCCGACGTAGCAGAATCGAACTCACCTGATTTTTCTTTCAACAAATTTAAATTGATAATTCATTTTTTCCATAGTTATGTATGTTTCATTAAACTTGTGCAATTTTTTCCCCATATTTCATAGTGACATATTTTGTAACATGTGTGGGGTAAATATAATTCCAGTCAGCACATGACATGAGCACAAACCAAAAGATATTGCCCATTGCGCGAACTCAAAAGGAAACAAGCTAGTGTATTTCCTTTCTTTATTTGTTTTGGTAACTCAAACATATTTGCTCGATTTCGCGTGCCACACATAGGCAGTGTGCGGGGGAAGAAGGGATGTGGAGTAGATGAACTGGAGGATGGCGTTGACAGCGATACGCCGGATATGGCATGGCAGAACAGCACCGGGCGATGTGGGGAGCAGCCAGGCAGGACAGCTACTTGCTCGGTTGTGTGTCTAACTGCGGCTGTGCCGTGCGAGAGATGAGAGTGACATGAGAGGCATGGGGCTAGCTGTGCACGCGAGTTTGATGGCGCAACGCAACTAGAAGTGGCTCGATCGATCGATCGTTTGGTGACAAGCAGGCCGTACAACGGTGATTGCCCTGTCAAGGTCGTAGCCGCCGGTGCTCTCGGGTAACGTGGCCCTCAGCTGAATTTGTCGTCTTTCTGGACTCGGGCCTGGTCGAGCGACGTTGAGGAGGTTACTTTTCTTCGCCCAATTCTTGACCACCGGCGTCAATGCTATTCTGTCTGGTTGGCAACGCACTTGCATTGGCACACGTTTACACAACAAAGTTATATGGTCGCTCGAAGTTGCTTCTTTGCTTCGATGTGCAAAGCAACGCGCGAATGGGCCTTGTTTTCCCGACGAGCCAGCCTTTATTAGGAAAAAGTACACCGAAGATCTCTCAACTTATTATCGAGTTACAAAATCGTCCCCCAACCGTAAAACCGGATACAACATATTCTCCAACTTATAAAACCAGTGCAAACTAGATCCCTCGACGGTTTTAACTCCGGTTTTGTTCGACATGGCAGTTAACTCAGCATGGTCCCCACGTGAGGCCTACATGTCAGTCTCTTCCTCCCTTCCCCTATCCACCTTTCTTCCTCTCTTCTGCTCTCCACGGGCGGGCGGCGGGCACAGGTGGCGGTGGGAGGGGCAACGTGGGAGAAGGGGAGCCGAGGCAGGGGGTAGGGGCGACGTAGTGGCGCGGCGACACGGGAGAAGGGGAGCCGACGCGCTGCTCCTCTGACCTCACCCTCTTGACTCGTCCAGTGGTGGCGGGGATAGGGCGACGTCGATGGTGACCTTGTTGGGGAAGTAGTGCAGGCGACGACGAGGTAGGTGGAGGCCGAGACAGAGTCGTGAGGGGGAGCACCGTCGGCGAGACGTTCATGCAGCTGCTGCTCCGGCTCAACGGCCTTGAGCACATCTGCACATGCCGAGGGCTTGCGTGGTTGCCAATGATGCCTGCTCCTGCATCGTCGCCGCCACCGCAAGGCCCTCCCCAACCGCTGGCCTCCTCCTCTATTGCCTCGTCCCAGCCTGCTCTCGCGCCACCGAAGTGCTCTCCCCCCTGTTCCCCTGTCACGCCTCTCCTTCCCCTCCCCTCTCCACCTCCCTTCCTCTCTCTCCTCCCTTCTCTATAGGTGGCTCCCGGCGCAGAGCAACTAGGCGTGGGCGGCCGGGGGAGGAGCTGCGTGGTGGTAGTAGGCGGCGTGGGCGTTCTTGGTGTGTAGAACGCCTTAGATGCGTGTGGGTAGCGGGCGGAGCAACTGGGCTGGGCGACAGGGGAGGAGTGGCACGCGGGGAGCAGCTAGTCGCGGGCGGTGGGGAGAGGAGCTGCTCTGCCGCTGGCCGCCGCCCGCGCGCAGCTACTCCCCCGCCAGCTGCCCGTGGAGAGAAAAGGAGAGGAGAGAGGAAGAGAGGTGGAGAGGGGAAGGGGAAGAAGAGGCGGAAGTGTGGGTCCCACGTGGATCCCATGCTGAGTCAGTTGCCACGTCGGACAAAACTGGAGTCAAAACCGCCGAGGAATCTAGTTTGCACTGGTTTTGTAAGTTGGGGGAAGTGTTACATCCGGTTTTACGGTAGGGGGATGATTGTGTAACTCAACGACAAGTTGAGAGATCTTCGGTGTAATTTTTTCCCTTTATTATCAGTAAAGCGATTTCAGATAGGCAGATGGGCACTGACCGCTTAGCTAAAATGGGCCTATTATCCAATATTATGAGGCCCAGAAAGAGAGCACTGCTGTTAAGGCCTATTCCAAAAAGAGAGCTCAGTAAGAGATGGCCACTGACCGCTCAGCTAAAATGGGCTAATTATCCTACTAGAGTATGCGCCATGGAGTACTGATTTACTCCTTCCATTTCACAATGTAAGTCATTCTAACATTTCTCACATACATATTAATGTTAATAAATTTAGACATATATATATATTTAGATTCATTAACATCAACATAAATATGGAAAATGCTAGAATGACTTACATAAAACGGAGGAAGTACGTTGTTTCACTTTTACATTGAGCAGTGCAGCCTACACCTACCCCTGCTAGAAAACCTTATATTGTTTGTACACATTAAAAAGTCTCAACAAACAAATACTATCAACCTTTGATTTGATTTCACTAGATGAACATATATGTTCAGTCAGAATGCGCCACGTCCACGTTTGTAAGAGTTCTGTAAGAAAAAAATTGTAGGTATATCTTCTCCCTTTTAAAAACTTCGTAAATCCGAAGGGAGAATCACTCAAAAAGAGAAAAATGAAAGAAAGAGAGAGAGAGAGAGAGATTGCGGACATGCAGAACTGAAAGGAATTACAGAAGAATGGATTCTGCCTGAACCTTGGTGTACAACAACAAATGTGCTCTTCACTTCTTCGGAAGCAAAGTTAAAATAAAGGGCTCACCCTATCAAGCAACTCACGAAAACCAGAGATTATTCTCGAACAGCAAAGCAGTAAACGCAACAGCAAAGTCCAAAAGGAATCATCAGCTAAAGTCTGAAAGGCATCATCATCATAGCAGATTAGATGGAGTCCAACTTTGCTAAACGCGTCAAAGTTGGATGTACGGTGTACTATATAATATCACAAATAAACTCCACGTCAGACTATTCGTCATCACCAAGAAAATAACCTTGAATACGGCAATCAAATTGAGCTTTCAACGTGAGCAAGACCTGATGTTACCTCTTTCAGCACAGCGAACGACGTGAAACTGCAAGATAGGAATAGTTTCTTGGTCAATGCAACTGAAATTGGGAGTATAATAACAATAGAAAAGACATCACCTTGTCGAGACCTCCAAACATTGCAAAATTAGGACGAGATTTTGTTATTTTCACTTCATCCATATTCTGAATTTCTAAGTCGAGTAACATGGACGTGGCAATTAGAAAGTACAGATGCGTATCCTGAATAACTCTGTCGACTAATATGCTCTTGACGAACTGATCCTGTCCATATCCAAATCTTATACTTATTAACTTGTATATCCTTCAATATATGTATAAGGAGTCCACTAATAGAATGAAGCTCTGACTTCGCTACAGTTGAGAGCAAACGGCGCTGACTGATACGATTATTTGTAGAGTATCACTACTACCGACTTTCCTGTTTACGAATATGATTAATTTTGGTGTTCCGTCGTTTTCAAGTGTTAAGCACCCGACAAGCAAGAGGAAGAATCTGAATCCTTACAGCTCTTACCATTAAACACCTTCCGACTTTCCCGTCAGATAGCAGCCGCGCGAGTTGACAGTCGGATTTGGATGGGGTAGGTGGTGCAATGCAAATGTCCTACTCTGTTTAATGCCAAACCACCCACAATCGAAATCAGTGGTATTCAAAGGGATATATCCTTGAAAAATCCCAGGTACTTGTAGTTTTGCATTTGCTTGTTTGATTTAAGTTATAAAAATGAGACGGAAGCAACTTAGGGTCAACCAATCAGCGGTTATAGTAACCGAACTGTTCATGATCAAACTCCTCCATGTTTTCCTCTTCTTATATCAAAGATGCGCATGTCTGTCATTGGTTCTCCATCTTTTTTAAAAAAAAGCACTTCGAAAGTTAAAAACCGACGGCGTAACTAGAACGAAAGCAAGCAGCGTAGCGTGGTTTCAAACCGCGCGGGAAAAGGTAAATAATTGGCGGTAGAAACGTTCAAGCCCACCACCACGACCGTTACAGGTAAAGAAAGAAAGAAAGACACGCGCCATCTTCCTTCCTACTCACGCCGCCGTCCGATCCATCAACCAACCGACTAGAGGAGGCGCACACAAGTTTCCCAACTACTCCGGGAACGGATCGAGCCTAATCCGCCACTTCGCATGCACGCCATCCTCGCCTCGCCGAGAGAGAGAAGCAATCGATATGGAGGTGAAGCTGCACGCGGCGAGGAGCCTCGTCGGCAGGCTGCGGGGTGCCGCCGCGGTGCACGACGGGGCGGCCACCGCCGTCGCCATCGCCGAGATCCGCCACGCCACCAAGGACGACCCGGACATCCGGGCGCCGCTCGCGGACGCCGGGGCGGTGCCGTTCCTCGCCGCGCAGCTCACGGCACCGTCCGCCGCCTCCGAGGACGCGGCGGCCGCGCTGCTCAACATCTCCATCTCCGCGCGGGGGCAGCTCATGTCCGCCCCCGGGCTGCTGGATGCTCTCACGGCGGCGCTCCGGGCGGACGAGTACTGCGCCGCCCACCACGCCGCCGCCACCGTGTATAGCCTCCTCTGCGTCGAGGCCAACCGCCCCGTCGTGGGCGCCAGGCGGCCGTTGCTCGCCGCGCTCGTCTCCCTCCTCCGGGCGGCGCCCAACACCCGCGCCACCAAGGACGCGCTCAAGGCCCTCTTCGCCGTCGCGCTCTACCCGCCCAACCGTGCCACGCTCGTCGGCCTCGGCGCCGTGCAGGCGCTCTTCGCGCTCATCATGACGGACGGACGGAGCGGCATCATGGAGGACGCCACCGCCGTCGTCGCGCAGGTCGCCGGGTGCGCGGAGAGCCTGGACGCGTTCACGAGGATGTCCGGGCTGCGCATTCTCGTGGACCTCGTCGAGCAAGGTGGCGCGTCCACGCCAAGGACAAGGGAGAACGCGGCGGCCGCGCTGCTGAACCTTGTCGTGGCCGGCGGCGAGCGCGCCGTGGCGGAGGTGATCGCGGTGGGCGGCGCGGAGGACGCGGTGAGGGAGCTCGCGGAGGACGCCACGGCGAGCGCGAGGGGGAAGGCGAAGGCGGAGTCGCTGCTGCGGGCGTTGGAGTGCGGCGGCGCGAGGCGGCGAGAGCACCGGCTCGCCGACTTCCTGAACGGGCTGGTGCAGTCCGACCCGTACATCTCGTCGCCGGCGTCGGCGTCGACGCACGGGTAAACGGCTGACGCGCTAATCTTAGACCTTTGCACGTTTACCTTTCTGTTCCTTCTGTAGCAGTGACGTATTTTAGATTGGATAATGACGTTCTCCGTATTATATATTTTTTGGAAAGCTAGGATATTATATTTATTCATCATTTGTAAATACGTCTACTATAAGTAGAGCCTAGGGGGTGTTTTGGGGCAATTACTCTGGGTCTAATGACTAATGTAAGGCTAATTAAGTTGGTGCGGATCCCATTGTTGATACATTTTTTTTAGCAGTGCAATGCTCCTAGGGCTTGGCCTTGGTTGGATACTCTGGGCTTTTAAATATCCCTCTAAAATATTACTATTTAGAAGTATTAAACGTAGATTAACGACAAAATCAATTCCATAACCCCTAGGCTATTTTGCTAGACGAATCTAATTATGTATATTAATCCATGATTAGCGGCTAATTACTGTAGCATCACTGTAGCAAATCATGGATTAATATACCTCATTAGATTTGTCTCGCAAAATAGCCTAGGGGTTATGGAATAGGTTTTGTCAGTAATCTACGTTTAATACTCCTAAATAGCAATATTCCGGAGGGCTATATAATAGCACTCCGGATCCAAACAGGGCCCTTGTTTGGTTCCATGGGCTAATGTTTAGCCCTCACCTTTTAGCCTCAAATTAGCCCTCAAGAATCCAAACAGATGGGCTAATTTTGAGCTAATGTGAATTAGCTCCCCTCAAAACATTAGCCCCTCCAAGGGGGTGCTAATGGGATTAATTTTGTGTGGGGACGATAAAAAAACAGCTCTATCTCTCTCTCTCCTTCTCTCTCCTCTCTTTCTACTCTCTCCACCTTTTAGCCTTGAATTAGTCCATATATCCAAACATACCACCCTAAGTTAATGTTTAGCCTACTAATTCATAACTAAACATTAGCTTTTAAAATTAGCCATGGGCTAATCTTTCAAACATGGCCCTAATCATCTTTCATGCTCATGATCATCAAGAAAGAGTCAATTATTGACCCATGCACAAAGTTTATAGGCTTATTATGGCACGTCGAGAAAAAGATTGGCTCGTGTTTTGTGAAACACGAGGATTCCTAGGATTTGACCACGTCAAAACATCGAGACGGTCCAAGGATTTTGGGGTAGACACGCCGTCGTGGCATCGTCGTCAGCGCACGCTTGATGGGCCTACGTGCGCATTGGGAGCCTTTTAGGCCGTGTGAGGTTCACTGCGCGGGGTTGGGCCACACGACAGATTTGGGCAATCTACTTGGGCCCAACAGCAAACCCAGCAAAATATTGGGCTGGATGGTTTAGTTATCAGCTTACCAGGCCGGCCTATCTCTCTTGAACCCTTGGAATGCGGAATTTTTTTTATTTATACATTTTTTTATTAAAATATTTACAAAAATAATTTTATGTTTCCAAAATTTACAAATCTAATCGCCTGCCGCACTTTGGGAGGGAGATTTTTAAAAATCGCCCTTCCAGAGGGCGGCAAGGGACCTAAATGCAAAATTTTTATTTGTGTTCAAACCCTTTCCACCGGTTTTAATTGCTTAAAAACTAATAATGCTTATTCGATACTTCAAATGATTTTAAATGGAAAAGTGATAAACTGCAAAGTTATAGATCTCATCAAGATCTACAACTTTTATATAAAGTTTATCTCCATCCAATGTCGTTTGAAATGTAGATCTGAGATTTTTTAAAATGTGTTTTATATTTTGTAACGAATATTTGGATATCTAAAACATCTTAAATGAAAATGTTGTTAACTACAAAGTTGTAGATCTCCTTGAGCTCTACAATTTTGATATAAAGTTTTATTTCATATGACTTTATATAATATAATTTTAAATTGTAAAATCATATAGCTAACAAGTTGTGCTGGAAAATTTGCATTTAGGTCCGTTGCTGCTCTTTGGAAGGGCGATTTTTAAATATCGGGCGGCAGACGATTAGATTTGTAAATTTTTAAAACAAAAAATTGTTTTTGTAAATATTTTAATAAAAAAATGTATAAATAAAAAAAATTCTGGAATGCGTGTGACAACTCTTGCTATGCTCGTGTTAGTCAGAGCAAGGATAGTCAGCGACAGTGCATACAAAGCCAGACTCCATACGCATACTATAACATCTGCTTATACTAATACTAGTAATAGTCAATACATATAAGGACATCCTCTATACACATACTGTAATATAAATGGGTCTGCTCAGCTGCTATATACAACTGTTGTGCTGCCGCGGCTACAAATACAAGACACTACTCACTCCGTTTCATAATGTAAGACTTTTTAGCATTGTCCACATATATATAAATGTTAATGTGTTTAGATTCATTAATATTTAAATAAATGTGGACAATGCTAGAAAGTCTTACATTATGAAACGGAGGAAGTAGTTGGCAGCAGTATATTAAAAAATTTGCAGCCCAATAGAGCCAATAAGTTGTGTTTAATTTCACGTCAAAATTAGAAGTTTAAAGAAAAAAGTTAAAAGTTTAGATGTGTAGAAAAGTTTTAATGTGATGAAAAAGTTAGAAGTTCGAAGAAAAAGTTAGGAACTAAACTAGGTCTAAGTAAAACTTTTATACTTTTTGGTTTTTGGTGGGGTCGGTATGTACTATACCTCCTTTTTCTCTTTGATATGGGTCCAAGTTGTCAGCGTACCTAGGGGTTGCAGACGCGCTAGCTTCCTTCTCTCACATCTGCTTTTTCCTCTTCCACGTCAGATTATTACGACGCATACAGATTAATCGTTCGTTTATTAGCCTGTGCTCTTTTTTCGCGAACGCAATGAGCATGTGCTCTCAGGCTGCTGGAACAGTCAAGTGAACTCTAAGGACTACTCTGCTGGCTGCATCTGCATGGATAAAACATAAATTACTCCGTATCTTATAAATTGCGACGTAACTGATGAGATCACCGCATGGATAGTCTCCTTCTTGCTGCTGCGTGCAACTGGTTGAAACTTGAAAACAGCATTCACTATAATGTTCTTCAACCGTGATGAAGATAAAGATTAAGTATAGATATATAAAACGAGAAAACCATTAGCACATATTTAATTGAGCTTTAGTCACTTTAAATCTAAAAATATAATTTATCTAATATTTTAGAGTAACTTATATATAAAAAATTTCCGTACGAAAATACTGTTTGGTAAGTAGTTTGAAAAAAGTGCTAACAAAAATCAAGCTAAAATCTGTAGCTTGTAATTAGGATTCTCATTTCAATGGACAGGAAAAAAGAGATTAGGAATGCTTATCTTCATATGAGACGTTGAACAGAGGACCATCACACGAAAACAAAACAGTAAGCATAATAAGTTAAGTATACTATAAATGTTCTTGTTGATTGTTGTGGAATGTATCTATTGTCGATATATCAATAATCAGGACAGGTCTAAAGTGGTTTCAAAGATTCTTATCTATATTTGCAGTTAAAAATACGCCAACAACACGGTCCCTGGGGTTCGATCCATGAACATTTTCTAATCATGCATGCGTACGTACGTGCTAACTCAGGACAGCCACTTGCTCAAGGTTTATGATAGCCTGCTTGCAATGGCGGACGGTTCATTGCATCTATATCCTGATGAAATGACAATGCAAGATCCATTCCAAATGATCGATAAAAGTAAAGGCACATAATACAACTTTATGAATAAATATAATACTACTCTCTCGGTTCTAAAATATACTCCCTTCGTCCTAAGAGCTATGATTTTCCATACACAACTTTAACTGTCCGTCTTATTTGATTTTTTAAAAAAATTAAAAACATAAGCCACGCATAAAGTACTATTCATGCTTTATCATCTCATAACAATAAAAATACTAATTACAAAAAAAAATAGAAATAAGATGTATGGTCAAAATTGAACACTGAAACTTATGGTTGCACTTAAAATAAGACGAAGGGAATAAGAGATTTTTGGGTGAAAGAGAAACATTCTAATACTACGAATTTGAATTTGGATAATTTTCTGTCTAAAATGTTTTAGTATACTTTAGGATGGAGGGAGTACAAAAGCATGACAAAAACATTTCAAAATCCAGGAAAGTAGCTCTCACGAGTGACGAGAGTCATAGTATGCACCGATGCAAGCATGCATTAGCTCACTGATAAACAAAACAAAAAAGGGCAGCAGTGTGTACTGCATTATTCAGTTTCGTCAGTTGCTCCCCCTGGAATAATATAGTGTCCTTTCAAAAGCGACCGATGCCACTTGGGGCGTGTCTGGCTGGCAATGCCATGATCTGCCTGCCTGAAAAATGAACACCTGATGTCCTGATCGATCGATCAGGTGAAGTGAATCTAGCCAGCTGATCACCAACTGAATCCAAGCACATTCATCAATGCACGCACACATATATTTGTGCATGTGTTTCACTTTCTGAAAATTCTCTCTTAGTAGTAGTAGCTACTAGCTAGAGCTAGAGCTAGCTTAAATATTCGTCATATATACCACGCACGTCACCAATGCAAGGAATTAAAATTGTTATTAGGAGCTAGCACAAGGACAAAATCAATTGTAAATCGACGAATTGGTGGTGAAAATATATGTAAAGGATGCTCCAAATTTCCTCCTCTAGCCAGGTGCTATGTCGTTTGGATGGATAAGTGTGCTTTGACTGGATCCCATTAATTTCTTTCCTAGTCTATTATACCATAGAGCTCGCTAACATTTGTTTATTAACATTCTGAATACTTTTGGAGTGCCATTGTACCAAGTTGCATTAGAAAGCTAGATGTTTTCTTTTTTCAGTTAGATAGCTAGGTTCATTGCACATTCCAACACCAAATATATGGTATACGGAGGCGTACAAAGATGTATGGACAATACCACGGGCAGTGTGCACAAATGGGAACTCTCATTCGTGACAATGAAACTTGCTTGTGTTAACACACACGCATACCTAGGTTATTTACCTTAGAAGCGCTACTAGCTAGCACTCTAATTTGATGGAGATATCTAATCTTCTCAGATATTATATCCATGCATGCATCTGCCACAATGAATCCAAGAGCACTCACACGTTTAAACCGTGGTACGCAGTACGCCTGTTTTTTTTCTCAACTGTAAACATAAATATGCATTTTTTTGAATCCAACTAAATCAGTTGCCTAGTACCTAATTATAATTAAGACCTGCAAGGGCATTTAATTTATGTTTACTAAATGTTTATGCTATCTTATATACTTAACACAATTCTCCCCATTTATTGTGATTATTTGCTAATTCTTTAGTCTCCATAATTAAATTAAGTCACATAATTTCAATCTTATATATATATATATATATATATATATATATATATATATATATATATATATATATATATAGCTAGTATTTTACATATTATTATTGTAAGGCACGTGTTTCACTAAACACTTCTATATATATTTTATCAATACTATGTTATTCATATCTTGTACTAATTCTTCTAAAATTGCTACCTTAACTACAACAAAAAAACGTTGGATGGACGCTTTATTTAAGCAATAGAGACGTTTTCAATTTGTCCCAATAAAGAATTATTTTTTACTATGTATTTGATAAAGTACTTTAATTTTTCAAATACATAGCCATAAATACATTATTTTAGGCAGAGTTAGTAAATATTAAAGGCATGTTTGGTAGAATTTCAGTTCCAACGCCGTTTCTCCCGAGAACCTAATTTGCAGCCAAATCAAAACGGTTTCAGCTCTACCCAGAAATAGAGTGGAGCGGACTGAAATATTATGTGAAAATGAACTAGAGAGGAAGAGCAAGATTTTGTTCTCACTATAGCTCCACTCCATATTATACTTCTGGAGTTAGATTAAGGAGCTGGTCCATTCGAACGGGGCCTAAAACCAACCTGAGAAGGCATGCAGATAATGTTGTACTCCAATTTATTAGCATAGTATTATGGTCCAAGAAAATTAAACATGATGTATAATTCCTATCTCTCTTTTTCTTAGAATTTTCCATCCCTTGGTTCTTACAAGCCACTATCTCCCTACTACATACACTTTTAGCTTTTAATGGTCAATCTACTTAGATGCATTTTTTTTACCATTATGTTTTTTTATTATTGGAAATGAAACTATAGTGTGTTGTGGAAGTATTTCCAATGAGAAACCTAACTGCATGATTTTCATATAACAAATAATCCACAATAATTTAAAATATATTAATAGTAGTCATACATTTAGAATGATTATTGATGAACAAATTAGTTACGTTAATTTACAAATCCCTGATTTCACTAAAATATCGCTATAAGCAAATCCATGTGCGTGTGATACTGTGCTTATCATGATTTAAAACAGGTGGTGGATGAATAGAGTCGTCCACCTACGACGTACGACTCCCATTAGCTAAGTTCACTGCCACGTCGCTATTCCTCCCCAGTAATACTAACAATGTTACCTGGGCTTTGGTTTAATATATACTCCCTCGTTCCCTAAATATTTAACACCGTTGACATTTTTAAACATGTTTGACCGTTCGTCTTATTCAAAAACTTTTGTGAAATGTGTAAAACTATATGTATACATAAAAGTATATTTAACAATAAATCAAATGATAGGAAAATAATTAATAATTACTTAATTTTTTTGGATAAGATAAACGGTCAAACATTTTTTAAAAAGTCAATGGCGTCAAATATTTAGGATGGAGGGAGTAGAACACTGCGCTATATATCAATGGCATGTTTGGCACGTGAACGTTATGGCCTGGGACTCATAATATTTCACGTACGCTGCCATAAATATTGCAAGGTTAGATTGCTAGCTCTTGGGTCTCGTCTCTCATGGGCACGGCGCACCTTTCACACAACCTGTGCTTGCTAGCAAGCTAGTTGCTACTTGCTTGCTAGTTAGATAGGAATCAGGACGACATACTAAGCAAGCTAGCTAGCTAAAGATATACTCCTATATATATCTTATGAGAGGGTCAATATAATATATCAGAAAACATCATAATACAACATATTAGATTTTTTCAAATATTTACCTTAGAAGCGCTACTAGCTAGCACTCTAATTTGATGGAGATATCTAATCTTCTCAGATATTATATCCACGCATGCATCTGCCACAATGAATGACTCACACGTTTAAACCGTGGTACGCAGTACGCTAGCTGCTACGCCGTACGCCTTTTTTTTTCAACTGTAAACATGAATATGCATTTTTTTAATCCAACTAAATCAGTTGCCTAGTACCTAATTATAATTAAGACCTGCATGGGCATTTATTTTATGTTGACTAAATGTTTATGCTATCTTATATACTTAACACAATTCTCCCCATTTATTGTGATTATTTGCTAATTCTTTAGTCTCCATAATTAAATTAAGTCACATCATTTCACTCTTATATAAACACATAGCTAGCCTTTTACATATTATTATTGTAAGGCACGTATTTCACTAAACACTTCTATATATATTTTATCAATACTATGTTATTCATATCTTGTACTAATTCTTCTAAAATTGCTACCTTAACTACAACAAAACAACATTGGGGAGACGCTTTATTTAAGCAATAGGGACGTTTTCAATTCGTCCCAATAAAGAACTATTTTTTACTATGTACTTGATAAAGCACTTTAATTTTTCAAATACATAGCCATAAATACATTACTTTTAGGCAGAGTTAGTAAATATCAAAGGCATGTTTGGTAGGATTTCAGTTCCAACTCCGTCTCTCCCGAGAACCTAAATTGGAGCCAAATCAAAACGGTTTCAGTTCTACCCAGAAAGAGAGTGGAGCGGACTGAAGTATTCTGCGAAAATAAACTAGAGAGGTAGAGCAAGATTTTTTCTCACTATAGCTCTACTCTAAATTATACTTCTGGAGTTAGATTTAGGAGTTGGTCCTATCGAACGGGGCCTAAACCAACTTGAGAAGGCATGTAGATGATGTTGTACTCCAATTTATTAGCATAGTATTATGGTCCAAGAAAATTAAACATGATGTAATTCCTATCTCTCTTTTTCTTAGAATTTTCTGTCCCTTGGTTTTTACAAGCTACTACCTCCCTACTACATACACTTTTGGCTTTTAATGGTCAATCTACTTAGATGCATTTTTTTACCATTATATTTTTTTTTATTATTGGAACTGAAACTATAGTGTTGTGGAAGTATTTCCAATGAGAAACCTAACTGCACGATTTTCATATAACAAATAATCCACAATAAAAATATATTAATAGTAGTCACACATTTAGAATGATTATTGATGAACAAATTAGTTACATTAATTTGCAAATCCTGATTTCACTAAAATCTCGCTATAAGCAAATCCATGTGCGTGTGATACTGTGCATATCATGATTTAAAACAGGTGGAATGAATAGAGTCGTCCACCTACGACGTACGACTCCCACTAGCTAAGTTCACTGCCACGTCGCTATTCCTCCCCAGTAATACTAACAATGTTACCTGGGCTTTGGTTTAATATATGAATCTTGCTATACGTCTGATCGAGTCATGCAACCAATCACTAAACTTGTTTACTACCATGTGGGCCCAGACAAACAACATATATGCTTATACATATACTAGTCGGATGGATGGGTCGGACGTATAGGTTGGACGTATAGCAATTTCGTTAATATACAGAACACTGCGCTATATATTCCCTCCGTTTTAAAATGTTTGATACCGTTGACTTTTTAGTATGTGTTTGACCATTTGTCTTATTCAAAAAATTTAAGTAATTATTTATTCTTTTCATATCATTTGATTCATTATACATAGTTTTATATATTTCACAATTTTTTTTGAATAAGACGAACGGTCAAATATATGCTAAAAAGTCAACGGTGTCAAACATTTTGAAATGGAGGGAGTATGTATCAATGGCATGTTTGGCACGTGAACATTATGGCCTGGGACTCATAATATTTCACGTACGCTGCCATAACTATTGCAAGGTTAATTAGATTGCTAGCTCTTGGGTCTCGTCTCTCATGGGCACGGCGCACCTTTCACACAACCTGTGCTTGCTAGCGAGCTAGTTGCTACTTGCTTGCTAGTTAGATAGGGATCAGGACGACATACTAAGCAAGCTAGCTAGCTAGAGATATGGAAGGGGTCATGGTGATGCTTCTCCTCGCTGCGGCGGCGGTGCTGCTGCTGCTGCTCCCGCTGCTGCTCCCGCCGCTGCCGCCGCCGCCGTCGCTGCTGCTGCTCGTCCCCGTCGTGCTGCTGCTGGCGCTCCTTTCCCTCGCTTTCCTCCCCAACCGCGACGTCGTCGTCTACGGACAGCAGCCAGCTGCGGATCAATTCTTCTTCCGACAATGATCGATCGATCGATCGACGCATGTGTATGCATGCGCTGCTGTATGTTCGTCGATTTTAATTATTCAGTCATGCATGCATGCATTCCATTTTAATTTTGCCTGCAGTTGCAGTCGTTTCAATTCGTCCCACTAATTAGCCCGCCCTTCTTATGTCTGACAGATCTCGAGTGAGTGCATGCATTTTGTAATGGTAGAAAGTTTCGATTGTGTTTGGTAGACGATCAGCACGGTCACCAGCAAAATTAACGTCGTTTTTGCTCTGTATATATGTACTCCTATCCTTTCCTCATCTACCTCTAGCAGCTGCTAATACTGACATTGGATTCGCACCTTAATTAGCTTGTTGTTGCCTCCTAGTATGAGTTGCTCTTGGTTCTTGTTGCCTCGGCCGTCATTGTCGCCCTACCACTATCCGGCTGCCGCCCGCCGGTGATCATCATATCGATCCCTGCAGAACCCTAACATGGCGAATGAACACCGAACTGAGCCGAATAAAGAGCTGAGATCTCGCTGAAGTTGGAGGAGAAGATAGGCATGCAGTGCACAGATCTACAAGTGAATCACAAGGGAATTGCATGCTCGTTTGGCCTGAGATTTCCCTATAATGTGTTACACAGATATATATATATATATATATATTTGATATAGTTCTCCCAACTACGAATAAATTTGACTGGAGGGAATACTAGCTAGCTAGAAACATATCTTATATATATAAGTACTTCTTTTAAACTATTATGCTTTGCTTTAGAGACCTGTAAATTAAACTAGAACAACAACATTTACTTGGTAGTCAAAATTCATGAACAATATTATAGTACCCTAGTACCTATAAATATAATGCATTACACCTACTTGTCCATTTGTAATTAACCATGCAGGGAAGTAACAGCAAGTTAAGTACTACAAATATACATCGAGCTACTTCATTCGCCCCAAAAATATAACTATTTTTAGAGTTTTACACGGATATTAATAAAGTATATGAAATAAAACATAAAATTACTACGATCGGTTGAGTTGAGTTAATAGGTGAAAATAAAAAGCAAATATGGAAGGGTCATTGTGATTTTGAGATAAAATTTGAATGGTGAAAATAACTATATTTTAAAACACGGAGGAAATAGCTAGCAATAGCATGAGCAGGAGCAGCTATTGGGTGGCTCTATTAATTCACCTCCTGATCTATTGGGTGGCTCTCGTTCGGTGTATATCTGATAAGCATACATGTGAGGATTGTCTACAGTACTATATCTGTAGTAGCAGCCGCTGATATGTGGGACCGGGTCCACCTGTCAGCCACCGCTACCGCAAATATACTGCAGTACTACAGAGGATCCACGTCTCTAGTAAGCCGGCCGTTGGTTCACTGCACCCGGCATCAAACCACGGACGGACGGTCCCCGAAAAAGGGGTGATGCCCGGAGCAAGTTGAGAGTCCTCTCCGTCCATATGCATCATGAAAGAGTACATAGCGAGAAATAAAATCGACAGGCAGCAGCAGCACTACTAGCTTTGTTTCTTGCCTGCAATTCTGACCTAGCTACCTAGATCAGTGTCTCGTGTCAGCTGAAAGCTCACCAAAAACAGGCCACTTGTGCATTGATCTTTTATGATGGAATTGCAAGCAATGAACCTGGCTACCAAGACTTTGTCCTATACATTTCTCACGAAACAAACTTAATAAAAAGAAAGAATTTAAGAGAAAGAACAGTACGTACTCGATCCTATTAATGTGTCCTCGATCAGACATACACTATATATCTGAACATAATTGGCAAGTTTTAATTTGCATCCATGCATGCATTATGCATATATAGGGTAACATCCATAATCCATTTTTGGCCTATGTTTGACCTATGCTAATTTGCTGTTTATCCTTAATGAATTATTGCTAGTACTAATTTCCTTCAAATTTTATACCTCAAGTTTGAGGCCTGTGTTAATGTTTTTCCACCTAGGTTAAAGTCGTAAGATGGAATTAGCTGTACTAGTGCTTCCACTATAAGAATCCGTATTATTTTTTGCGGTTGAAATAACCGCAAAAAAGTACGGATTCTCATAGTGTTCTAAAAATCATTGACAATAAGTTTTTTCAAGATGTCCCACGTTTTGTTCTTTGAGCTGCGGTTATATATGCAAATATATATACACGCAACCTTTCCACTGGCAACTTGGTTTCGTTTAAAGACCCCTTACTCTCCAACTTGTTCTTAGCTAGGTCGGATTCGTCGTATCTGGATTAAATTGCGAGAATTAGTATAGTACATGGAACAGTATACATATATACAAATAACAATAATTCAACTTGCAGAGATATGGAACCAACAAACAGTACGGCACTACGTGTACGGTGCTAGCCCATAAAAGATCAATTAATCATGCATATATATAAATGTTAATTTGATACTCTCTCCGTATGAATGACGCCGTTGACTTTTCGACCAACGTTTAACCATTCGTTTTATTCAAAATTTTTGTGCAAATATGAAAATATTTATGTCATGCTTAAAGAACATTTGATGACGAATCAAGTCATAATAAAATAAATTAGAATTACATAAATTTTTTGAATAAGACGAATGGTCAAACGTTGGACAAAAAGTCAACCGCGTCATACATTGAAATATGGAGGTAGTACTAATTAATACGCATGCGTCTAGCAACACCCGGATAATGGAATATATATTTTGGTAGGAGCGAAATAATCTAGTTTTTAATGGATTTCAGCCTTCGGTCCTTTCACGGAAGATAAATTTGAAAGCTGATTTGAGTCAACATTTACCTACACCTAAGAAAATGCATAGGACTTTAGTGCAATTATGGATTGATTTTCTGTAAAGCTGTCTTTTCTTCTACTGTTTGTAAATTTTCTTAGAAGTTACTCCCTCCGGACTAATAATACTTATCGTTTTAGATAAGAATGAGGTCAAACTTTAAAATTTTTAATTATGAATCATTTTTAATATATTTATTTTTCAAATATGGTGACTACATGTAGATTAGTATTAGAAATTAGTTTAATAAAATATTATATTTGTTAACACTTTATACATATTATAATAAAAAATAATGGTCAAAGTTATTTTTTTAAGACCGTGCACTTGTTCAAAACGACAAGTATTATTAACCCGGAGGGAGTAATATATTTACAGTGGGAACTCTCTCACAGTGCTTTCTTAAAAAAACAACTGGGGGGTAATTTGCTCTACTCGATCGTTGTCTACGGGAGTATAGCTAGAGCTAAGCTAGTTGTGCAGCATTATTTGATTCGGTAATTAACCAACAAACGTAAAAACACAGTGCACACAGTAGTCCAGCAGGCAAGCACGCACTACGCCTCACAACTTGCAAAAGAAAGTGACGGGGTGGCAGCTTTGGTGCATTGAACCCCTCTTAATTCGCATGCATGTAGCAGACGTACGATCGATCGGCGACTTTGAATAGATTGGATTGCTAGCTGCTGCATGCGCGTATATGGTTGTGTACTCTATCTAATCTACCTTTGCATGCATGGACCGAAATATTAGTTTGTCCTGTTATTAGTTTAGTAGTGATTAATTTATTTACAATGCCACATAGGACACATGAACAAGCAAATGCTACTGACAAATTACCCACAAATTATAAAATAAACAAGGTAGTTACTCCCTCTCCACCAAACGTGAACTGAATATAATATATACTAATACAACATACAAATTTGGACATGAGTTTATCCATATTTATTATATTAAGATACGTCACATCCTTGTAGTACAAGGTATAATATATTATAGTATTACGTCCCAATATAAGTACTCTCTTCGTCTCATGAAAAATCAATATAGGTATTTATCATATTATCCATAGAATTTATCTTTTTTAAGATGGGGTGTATATTCTAGTGCAGGTTATGATATATCCTTATATTAGAACGGAGGGGTCGTATT
Source organism: Oryza glaberrima (assembly GCF_000147395.1). Taxonomy (NCBI): domain Eukaryota; kingdom Viridiplantae; phylum Streptophyta; class Magnoliopsida; order Poales; family Poaceae; genus Oryza; species Oryza glaberrima. The sequence goes on along the minus strand of NC_068326.1, from coordinate 38,588,597 downwards.
ATTATATGAGAGTGTCACATCTCTTTGAGCTCTACTACTCGTAGAGCTTAATTTGACGAGAAGTGGAATGGCAGGGAAGGAATGGCACCCCTTTTTTTGTTAGTGGCAACCTAGTGATGATATGATTACCGGTCAAATTAGTCAAGTGCCATCTCGATCACTGTTAATTAGGGGAGGGTCGATGGACCGTGCGTAGGTTGCGTACAGTTACCAGCTGTTGTTTGGACCTGAGAAGATATTTTCCCCGGGCCCGGGCGGCCTGATCAATCAGTCAGTAGCCTCATGGATGGAGCTCAATTGGGAGCGGAAATGGACTTCCTCCAGTTAATTTGGCGCATTCTACAGTTATTTGTGGACACAAGAATATACTCCTATATATGCTACTCCAACAGCTACTCTTTCTGCAGAGACAGTCCTGCCAGTTGCCAATAGGGGATGCATCATTCGTACCGTTGGAGGCAGATTATTTTTACAGCAAAATTAGGGCGCAGATTCTGAAATTTTTTTACAACAAACATGCAGGCATCTATACGTACATCCCCACAAAATCGAAAGTCCAAAATTTCAAAGACAAATTAAACTGTAGAAAGCACAAAATTTACGGAGCAATTAAATTTGACTCTGAACAACGCAAAGATATATGAATATATAGGCGGAAGGGCTGGTTTGGCTATATAAGGTCGACGTATGTACATACTACCTCATTTTATAAATATATGGCGTGCGTTGATTTTTTTTTGCACAACGTTTGATCACTAGTCTTATTTAAAAAATTAGTATAAATATATAAAAGTATAAATTAAAGATTATATATATCTTATTTGATGATAAAATAATATTTTTTAATAAGATAAATGGTTAAACATTATGTGGAAAATAAACGATGCCATTTATTTTAAAATGGAGAGAGTACCAGGTATTGTGCATACATATACATGTATATGTATGCATATATATATATATATATATATATATATATATATATATATATATATATATATATATATATATATACACATACATGTATTGTTTTGTGGTGCTTTGCAGTGCGCGTCAGCTATGCTTCCTACGTTGATCAGTCTCTCCCGCGCGATATGAAGACGACTTTGGCCGTGGTGGAAGGGACCAGGGCACATATTGTTAGCCTGGCGAATTCAAGGGCGTCTCGATTGAACGAACGGCTGATCGATCCAGCAATCGAGTCTCGGTACGGTCTCTTTGCCATAGCCGATCGATCATTAGTATTAGATGTGATATATTTATGAATCTAGAGTTGTATATATGGATTCACACGCCTGTCCATGCATCGATATCATCCTCTCTTGTGATCAATGCCATATCTTTGGCATCTTCTATACATACACGTACTTCCTTAATTTAGTAGCCTGCTATTCCCTCCGTTTTAAATTGTAAGAGATTTTAGACTGACGAGACACTTACTAATACAACGAATTTGGACAAAAAGATTGTCCAGATTTATAATATTAGAAAATATTTTATCTATTCAAAATTTCTTATATTTTGGAACGGGGAAAGTGAGTGCTAACGGGAGAAGCTAGGCAGATCATCCACTGAAGGAATTCTCATGTCAATGTGTGCAAAGCTGGCTAGAGACACAGGAGCTAGCAGCCGGAAGCAAATTGGAACTAATTAAGTTGTAAGTTGTACTAAACAATACTTCTAACTGGCTAGCGCATCAGTTACCAGATACATTGCACCCTCAGTACCACTGATAATAAAGTGTTCTTGCAGTACCAGCTTACCTATACTTTCTGTTGCTTAATAATAATAATGGCATGCTTTGAGCAGCTACACGGATCGATGCCTTTAAAAATCGTCCCAGTTGCATCGACCGGACGGACTTAATTCGATCATCTGGCACTATACAGACTAACACCTGATGTGACATGAATCTGGATATAAATCCAAAACAACAATAACTGTAAACTAATTAAGCTCCACCGCGTGAGCTACTTTATCCGTCCCACAAAAAATCAACCTGGGTGGTGAAGACTCCACCTAAGACAACAAATTTAGACATGCATTCTCATTTAGGTGGGTTTTTTTTGGACAGAGAGAGTACCACTTTGGCTTAATAAAATAAGTACTATATCTTGTTTGGCACAACGATATTGATTTGAAGTTTGTATGTTTAATAATTATAGTGGTTTAAAATTTTAGATTTTATTTAAAATAAGAACAAAATGATTTATCAAATATAATCAACATGATTAAAGATCTAAATCTATTGATTTGTGGAGCTGAGAATACACAATTACTTTAAGGTTGCGTTCAGGAGTGAGGTTTCCCTCCCTGGCACGTAAAACGGAGCAGCATTTATCTCATGATTAATTAAGTATTAGCTAATTTTTTTCTTAAAAATGGATTAATATGATTTTTTAAAGCAACTTTCATATATAAACTTTTTTTAAAAAAATACACTGTTTAGTAGTTTAAAAAGCGTGCGCGCGGGAAACGAGAAGAAGAGCATGAGAACAGCCACTGCCGAACACAGCTTAAGAAATTTTAGATCTGAAGCCTTGTTAAAGAGGATCAACTACTTCCCTAGCTAGTAGGATGGGTATTCAGAATTCGAAAATAGCTTTCCCAATCCCAGATATAGTGGTACCGATCGATACGTTAAAAAAACGATACACCATTTTATTGCATTATTTTTACTATGACTTGCACATACACGATAAAATATATAGAAAATATTTTGATTTGTTATGATCGGCATCAAACTATTTTTAGAAGAAAATTTGGTAGGAGATGATTTTTCTGCTAGTTTTTTTCGAACGACTCGCATAAGATGGTGCGAAGTTTTATTGATAGAGCAGAAAAAGGTTTTTCTGTTAGTTGGACCTATTGATTTAATTACGAGTGAATATTACCAAAGAATTCAGAATTTGGGAAGATTGGGTACAGCATAGGTTGGGAGCTTTATGTAGCAATGATATTTTGATTTCTTGCTAATGAAGAAAAAGACTTGCAAATTAACCACAAACAAACTACTGGCAATTGAATATATATATTTTTTCCCTACAGGATAATTGAAATCAATTACACAACAAAATTTAGAGAAAAACAAATTGAAATCAATTACACAACAAAATATAGAGGAAAACAACTCGGCGGGTGAATTGAAGCTACAACCAACATGTGAACAAGATAGTAAAATTAGCATGAATTGCAAAATAAAGGGAGGTACTAGCTAGGAATTGGGATGAGCTTGTTGTTCATCTCGTGGGCTGAGTGTGGACAGCTAACGAAAGGGGTGGAATTGAATTGTTAGGGTATAAATATCACAAATCTTACACTACAAACCTTTTTCCCCATTTGCACAAAAGATTTTGAAGTAAACTGCAATTTGCACAAATATAATCATTTATAGACTCTTCTAGAAAATTTAGAGGAACAGTCACTACAGCAGTCTGATCGAGAAACTTATCAATTAACAAGAAGTGCGTGAGTTTTAAATTTTGAACAAGGCTCGCGCTGACCAAATTAGATCGATCACTGTGGTCCTTATCATGCATCTTGCTAATATTGTATGTGAGATCATTACCTGCAAAGATTCTGCCAACGAGCGTGTGTGCAGGCACGATGCTAGCTAGCTAGCTAAGCCAGTCATGCAGTATATCTGGTCGCTCTCTCACACACTCACCTGCAGTCACCACAGGTACATCCACAAGATCCATGGTAGAGGCAAAATTATATTCAAATCCGTATCCAATCAGGTACTTTAGGGAGTATAACTATTACATGTTGGCCGGCCATACCTAGCTGTATATATGTACCATGTTTCGTTGTAAATAATCTTAGCTTTTGCCGCACATATATATCCGGCAAACCAAGCGGCCGGCAATATAATCCGTGGCTTAATTGCTTCGTCTTCCCGGATATAGATCGATTGCCGGAGCAACACCTGCGCCGTTTGAGATGGAGACGGCAATGGTGCTGCTGCTGCTTGCACTGGTCGCCTTCCTTCTCTGCTACCCTCTTGTTCTACCACCGCTGCCGCCTTCGCCCCCGGCCCTGTTCATCTGGATACCGGTGTTCATGCTGCTCCTGCTCTTCGCCCTTGCCCTCTTCCCTGTTCAGTAACCCAAGAAGCAGCTAACTGAAGCGAGCACAACAAGGTTTATTTCTAGATCATTCTTGATATGTTGAAGCCCTTATCTAGCTGCTGGATAGTTTTGGGACATTTTTAATGCTTCATCATACAAATATGCATGGCTAGTTACCCACTTCGTTCCAAAATAAACAAACTTAGCTAATACAGAATGTATTAGATTTGTTTATTTTAAAACGAAGAATATACATCGTATCTCAAATGTTTACTCAGTAACATTAACTCACGAATAGTGTGAGAAACCGTTGGGGGTGGAGTGGCATACAGTCAAGAAAGTAGACAATTAGAAGCGGTTAAGGGAAAAATATGATTAGATCTGAAACATGACTGCTAGCTTAATTTGTTTGATGCTTATCATATATTATGCAAGTATTTTTATGATACCTATATATCGAAATAAAGATGTGTTATGTATCCTACATATGTGCTTCTAGGTTAATCACCCACTCAAATTAGGTTAAAATTTTCTATTATAATTTGATCCATATTAATGTTGTTATGTTTGAATTAAGCTAAGCTAGGCAACATTTAAATCAACTAGAAATAACAGAATATTACAAAAGGATTATAAGTTGTAAAAACTATATTTGCAAGTTGTAAATAACCAGTCTTCACTTACGAGGAAGATCGTAGAGAGTCCCTACACACCCGCAAAGCATTCTAAATAGCTAACGGAGATATAAATTATTCGTGTCATCCTATCAGAAGTACGATTTCTCCAACAACATTCTGCATCAGCATTGCTTAGACAACTTTACCAAAGTTATTAATTTGTTAGCCTTATCATCTTTAATTCACTTGTATGAGTAATTTTCCTCTATTTATATTCTATAGTCTGTCCAATCATGCATCTGGTTAGAAGTTTAGAACATGCCCTTAGAGACACTTATTATCAGCCAATGGTCATTGTCCAAATAATTCTGTTTTATGCTTTGTTAGCACAGTTACAGCGAGCTCTACCTTTATCTACAACAAAGATGTGTTGTCTTTACTCCCATACTTTGGTGTACCCCTACAAGAATATGCTGGGTTATAACAGTGGCAATATGATAACACAAACTTTTACATGATGTACTTTTAGATAACCTTTCCTAGGATTTTGATATTTGGCACCCTATGCAGGTAATAGTTATTGCAATCCTAGTAAACATTATTGTAATTGTACTTCATAGCGCAATTAACCATTCCCAGGAAATGGCTAAAATCGAGTAATGGAGTACATTTAGAAAATCAAACTCATGTTTGCATGCAGGGGCGGATCCAGGAACAAAAAATTGGGGGGACTTAATTACACAGTTTCTTCAACCTCCAGCCATCTAGGAACCTTTAGTTTATCATTCATGGTAAGAAAATTGAAGGGGGTGCTCCGGGGGATATTCATGGGTCTTGTGGGTGTAGGGGGGACTCGAGTCCCCCTGCACCCACGTTGGATCCGCCCCTGTTTGCATGGTGCGGTGAAAAATGAGCTCTTGACGAGGGATAGTGAAAGATGAGCTCTAGTCCATCAAGGGGTTTCATGCTGTGTTTTTAACCCTAAAAGAGCTAATTGGTGTGTTTCCGCCCAAATATATGTTGTTTGCAAGTCCACATGTATTTAGGTTTATTAGAAATATAGATCAAGCGCTTGTATCATTGATACCAGATATAATGTGTTGTCGATAGCTACAAATATAATGGATACACACACACACCTATATCTAGTACTCCCTCCGTCCAAAAAAAAGGCAAATCTTGGGTTTCTGTGTCCAATTTTAACTGTCCGTCTTATATGAAATTTTTTTATAATTCGTATTTTCATTGTTGTTAGATGATAAAATATGATTAATATTTTATGCGTGACTTGTCTTTTTAATTTTTTTCATAATTTTTTCAAATAAGACGGACGGTCAAACGCTGGACATGGAAACCAGGGTTTGTCTTTTTTTTTGAGACGGAGGGAGTAATTGTTTTATGAATTGAGATAATTTTTAGGTCTGTTCTTCACATGTTTTCACTTCTTTGATGGTTTTCATTGTAAACACCCATAAAAACAGACATAAAAGTTTTATAAATTCATAAAAAATTACTAAAGATAAGGTGTAGATGTAAAATACATTCACACCAAATCTCAATTTCAAACTCAACTTTATTTAGGAGTAAAGACAAATTTTGAATGAATAGTGACATGATAATATTCATCTGAAATTTATCTTTTATGTTTCTCTCAAACGAAGTTCAGTGCAGACTCGAGATTTGGTGTGAATATGTTTCATGCCTATACTTATCTCATTGTTAATTTACGAATTTAGAGAACTTTTAAGTTTGATTTTCACGAGTTTTTGTTTTTTCGATGGTTTTCATTGGATATTTTCCCATATATAATGCTACCTCCGCTCCAGAATATAAGGAGTTTTAGAGTTAAACACGGTTATTAAAAAGTAGGTAAAATTAAATGGTGGAGAAGATTGTGATTGGTTGAGGAGTGGAGGTAGGTGAGAAAATTGAATGGTACTTCCTCCGTTTCACAATGTAAGTCATTATAGCATTTCCCACATTTATATTGATGTTAATGAATCTAGATAGATATATATGTTTAAATTCATCAGCATCAATATGAATGTGGAAAATGCTATAATAGCTTACATTGTAAAATGGAGGGAGTAGAAGTTTATAATTAATTGAGAAGAGAATATTAGTGGAGAAGTTGTTATATTTTAATACAAATTCTAAAGACTAAAAGTTGTTATATTTTAGGACTGAGCTAGAGATTAACGCATATTGATGCCACACGTACCAATTCTCCTGTTAAGCATGTGTATCCTACTCCTATTATAACCGCAGGTGATAGGACACAGACGCAGGCCACACGCTTTATCGATCGGTGGCCCGGTGTCACGGATCGAGCAACTCATCAAAACTCGAAACTGAAAACTGAACCCGCCTGAAAAGCTTTAGCCTTCTGATCTGTATTCCTCGCGCGCGTACGGGTACGGCCTTGACGGTGGGCCGGGCGCGCTCGCTGCCGCGTCGCCAGCGACACCAGCCGTCACGCGCCAGCGCCGCACAGTGTCCTCCTCAGCCAGTCCCGATCGAGTTGCTGCCCCCAACTTGGGCAACTTGGCCCTCTGCTTTTGCTGAGACGTGTCGCGGGGCTTTTGCGGCAGGGGGCAGGTGCATCGAACTCGTACAACCCAAGTGGCCGGGGCTAGCTCCCCACCCAACTGTGCCTATACGAATAATGCCGTGTTCCCAATTGAACGCCGAGCCTTTGTTGCCAATCTCGGTTCGACACGGGAGACATTGGCGCTAGACGCGGCTAGTACCCACTTGCTGCTGTGTTATTGTACGAGGTGACCCCCAACACTAGAACCAAAACCAAAAACGCCGAAAGAGAACGAAGAATCCCTCCCTCCCCCTCATCATCTCCTCTCTCCGGCTACCAAAGACCGAGCCTGCATGCGCTATCTATCAATCCATCCATCGATCGAGTATGTTGCTCGCACAGGTAGATTGCTGTTCGAATTTGATAGGTGTGTCGATTGTGTCTGCTGGCAGCTTGCTACTCTCACACTCCCTCCGTTCCTAGATATAAGAGATTTTAATTAGTTAGATGTAACACATCCATCCAACTAAAATATCTTATATTTAAGGACGGAGGGAGTCTTTATGCGTAGATTCGTGGTACTAAGATCCCTTATATTTAGAGACGGAGGGAATCTTTCTGTCTAAATTCGTTATACTAGGATGTGTCACATCCAATCAAAATCTCTTATATTTAGGGATGGATGGAGTAGTTTCTTTTTAGTGCAGTCATGTATTTCTGTGTCCAACATTTGACCGTCCGTCTTATTTAATTTTTTTAAAAAAATTTAGACACACATAAAGTGCCATTCATATTCTATCATATAATAACAATAAAAATATTAATCTAAAAACATTTTAAATTAAACGGATGATCAAACGTTGAACACATAAACTCAAAATTGCATTTAAAATTGGACGGAGGGAGTTTACTGCCGTCTCTGATCGATCGGTGGTTTGATGGGGGGTATCCGCGGATTGACAGGAAGGGGGGCACGGCGCGGACCAATCGCTCTAACCCGGGCGGTGCATCCCATGTGTGCTGCGATGCCCAGCAAGTTGGCCTCCCCATCTTTCCCTGTCCCTCTGCTGGACCTGGGACCTACACCCTCGAATGGAGGGGACACAACACAGAGAACCTTTGTACCATTGCTACACTATACCCTTCCTCCTAAAATAAATTTATTTTAGAATTTATATATCCAACGTGACCGTTCGTCTTATTCGAAGAATTTATATAAAAATAGAAAATAAGTCATGTATACAGTATTTTTGTACTTTATCATCTAATAACAATAAAAATATTAATTATAAAAAAAATTCAAATAAGACATACGATCAAATATTAAACAGAAAAACCACGAATAAAATTTTTGGAACGTAGGGTGTGCTTCAGAGCATCTCGAGCAGTTTCCTAACAAATTTTTTTCACCCTCCATGTATTTTCAAACAGGAGTTGCCCCTAAAAGTTTACTCCCTCAGGACCGTACGTGGGCAAGTGTAAGGTACCTGGCCGCACAGGCTTTATAAATTATGGGCCCTAAATTTTAATTTTCAATTCAATCCAATATATAGATTCTAGGGTCTGTTTGAGGGCTTAAGATTCTGAGAAGCAGCCGGTTGGTAGCCAGTTTCTGACTTCTAGTCTATTTTCTAGATTCTACAACTACAACTTCTCAGAATCTGAACCAAAACGTGGACTGTTTGGGGGAGCTTCTGATTCTGATAAAAGCTGCAGCAATTAGAAGCACCACTAAGCATATGCCTCTAATAGGTTTCGGGACATTTCTATTCCATTATTTAAAGTTTCTCATCCCTTCCTTCACTAATCTAGGCATCTAGCTTGAACAAGCTTGTTTTTTCCCAGCTTTGATGTTTTCAAAATAGAAGGCTTCATTATATCTTTAGCATCAGGTCTTCAATTTATAGGTATGACCCCTCCCTGTAGAAGATGAGAATAGGGGATGAACTTGCATCCCCCAAACATATACCCCTCCGTAAAAAAAAAAAAAACAATCCTACATGAACATATTCGTTGCTAGGATTGGATTCTTTTTGGACGGAGTAGTATGTGGGTGTCATAGGCTAGTACCACCTCCGTCTCAAAATATAACAACTTTTAGCTATGAATATGGACAACTGTGTGTCCAAATTCATAGCTAAAAATGCTTATATTTTGGGACGGAGGGAGTAGGATACTAGCTCAAGTCTAAACAAGATTGTACACTAGGTCTTTCCTGGATTCGTCATAAGTAAAATCGTCTCTTACATTAAGGGTTTCTTTGGTAAGTAGATTTTTGAAAGCACAACAATAGTAAAAATGTAGGAATATGTTGTCACCTCCCTATAGAAGATGGGAATAGGGGATGAACTTGCATCCCCCAAACATCCATGTAGGTGTTTCATAGGATAGTAGGATATTAGCTCTAAGTCTAAACAAGATTGAACACCCGGTCTTTCTCGGGTTCGTCGTAAGTAGAATCGTCCCTTATTTAGAAAAACATTAAGGGTTTCTTTGGTACGTAGATTTTTGAAAGCACAACAATAATAAAAATGTAGGAATATGTTGTCATGACTTTGTTGAGTCCTTCAATAAAGAAAACCATATACACCCTAAGGACCTGTTTAAATCTCCTGACAAGTTTTTTCACCCTGTGACATCGAATGTTTGGACATATGCATGAAGTATTAAATATAGAAAAAACTAATTACACAGATCTTGTCTTGAAAAAGAAAGGGCCATAATTATTATTTTTTTAAAAAAAGATCTATGTATACGCATGAGACATGAACTAAAATTGATCGGATTCTTTCGAGTGTTAAGTGAGACACACGCATCATGCTAGTACACTTTTACGCCAATACAACACTCATGTATGTGCATCCTAGCACTTATCAAAACAAAGATTGAACAATTGTATTACACTGACACGCTTTGACAATTAAATATACCCACCTATGCATAAGCTATCTTCTAGAATTAAATTATAAAACACGAGTTTTTTTGCCAAGTCTAAAAACTCATACCCAAGTCGACCTTTCAATCAGATACTGAGTTGAGCCATACTGAAATCCAGCAACCGGATTACCGGTGTTTTCGCCAATTGCCAGGAGGCATTGCAATTTGCACTCTAGATCCCCATCACCCGATGCTTGTCGGGGTCATGGCCTCCCTGCCGCACCCCCGGGGACCACCTGAATCCTCGACCTCCCAGAGAAGGGACCCACAAGTCGACGGCTACAGGAAGTAAATGCCAGCGTTCTACTAAGATGTATCATATTTAATACGAGTATATACCGGTAACAGGTAGCAACAAAACAGACGGTCACACTTTTTCACACAGGTAACATACCATCTCGCTCTTGCCGCTAGATTCAAAGTGTACAGGCTGCTGGCCATATATATAGTAGCTTGGCCTGTGTTAACTTCTCACTGGAAACATCCATACAACACTTCCTCATCACAAAACACACATGAACACCGGAGAGTGGAGCAACCGGTGAGCCTCCGGCCGGAGGAGGCCGTCCAGTCAACAGCTGCAGGGGAGGCCAAGATGGACAAGAGCGTCCTGATGATGTTGATGGCGGCGGCGGCGGTGATCCTCCTGTGGCTCCCATTGGTGTTGCCGCCGCTACCGCCGCCGCCGCCATTCTTGCTCTTCATCCCCGTCGTGATGATGCTCCTTCTCTTCTCCCTGGTTCTTGTCCCGTCTAGAAACTGTACTGGCATCCCCCAACTGCAGTCAGTAACATCAGAATAAGAACGCCTGATGGTCGATCAGGTACCTTCTTTTGAGTCTTATTCCTTATCCGTGTGGCATTTCCTCACACTTATTGGGTAGGAGTATACTCGTGTGATATATGATACAGTATGCAACAGCAGGCAGATGGCCGGTTCCTCAGGAGAACTTCTGTTCTACCTCAAGCCTATATGAACCATGCCTCAAGCCTATATATATGAACCATGGTTGTGAAGACTGGGAAGAAAAAAAATGAACAAATGAATGTTAGCTAGGAATTCCTGCTGGTGAAGGATTTCCAGGATTTTTTTGTGCCTGTGGAAAGCTGTAGAGTAGTAGGCCGGCGGTCAGCACCACGGCGCCTGCAACAAAGCCAGGAGGGAGAGTAGACGCCACACCGATGTACGGCAACGGTAGGGTGAAGGCGTAGATGGACAGTGGAACTGCATGCACCAAGAAATTTAGGCATCAGAAATGATTATAGTTCTCTCTGCAGGTCTGCAGTTTACATTTATTAATATTTAGCATCTTCTTGTACGGAGTACTTTCTCCGTTTCACAATGTAAGTCATTCTAGCACTCCTCACATTCATATTGATGCTAATGAATCTAGATAGATATATGAATATAGAGAATACTAGAATGACTTACATTGTGAAACGGAGGGAGTACATGGCAACGACAAACAACGAGAAAAAGGAAAGCTAACTGTGCTCTTCCTCATCCTATAACTTGCCAAATTATGACTCAAATACGTCGAACTTTCAGCATTATATTGAACCTTAGGACTCAGTTGGCTACTAGTGACATGAACAGGAGACACCCAACAATATCAATAATGCTATGCATTATCTTCAACATCAGGATTCAGCTGTGCCAGTCTGCTATGGCTAGCTACTAGTGGCATGAACAGCAGACAGTAGTACCCAACAGTGATAACAATGCTACACTAAGATGGTGTTAATAATTGGCTGTAACTCTGTTGAGTCAAGGCTGGGATATAAATTCCACTATCTAAAAAAACACTAAGGTGGTGTTCGAATCTCCCGAAGATGAAGATAAAGATTAAGTGTTTCACGTAAAACGAGGTGGTAATAACATGTGATTAATTAAGATTTAATTATTACAAACTTGAAAAATGGATTAATATGATATTTTAGAACAACTTTCATATAGGAAGTTTTCGCATGAAACACACTGTTTAGCAGTTTGAAAAGCGTGCCACGAGTATCCAAAAGTTTATACAACTTTTGTTGGAGAAAAGAACCGGGCCTAATTGGCAACTGGTCCGGGGTAAACAGGCCCTCAAATACTACACTAATTCTTGAAAAAAAAATCCTAAATGATCCATTGAAACAAAGAAATGAGCCCTTTGGAGTCCCTATGGTATGACCTTATCCTGCTTTTTTTTTTTTTTGGGAAAATTTCCTTTGTGCTATTATCTCTTCAAAGTTCAAAGTCATATACTGTTTTCCCTTGAAGCATTCAAGCAACACGGTTGAGCAATTCCTGTCTTCTAGATTCCATAGGATTCAAGTTAATGTGCCACCCAATTCTTATATTTTTCCTATTCTACATTTTTCGATCCTTACGTTCTGAAGAAGCCCTAAGTGGCATCCTTGCTGATAAGGGAGCACACAGGTTGGAAAAACAGCCAGGATATGTGCAAATTTATGGAGCCTTCTTACAGTGTTACTTAACAAACGAAAACAGGAAGTTTAGCCATCAAGAAGAGTGCCAGTTCCAAAATGATATTGGAGGTTCATGTAGTCATTAAGTAAGAACCAGATTAAAAGCATGCAGATAATGGGACAATAATAGAAGAAAGTTATAGATCTAAGTTTTGTGTCAGTTTTCCCTTCTAACACACTTACTTGTAAACTTAGTTTTGAATTGACATGGTGCAACTCAGTTATGTGGGATCATGGTCACCCAACATAACCATCACTTTAATTTCTGCCAACCTTGTGCTGGACTAAAGGCGACCTACTTTATTGCTTTAACTTCCAAGCGTGCGTTTCTTTTCTCCCTTCATAGGCATAATTATATATGCTCTAAAAGGACTGTGAATATGATGGTTGAACATACATTGGCATGGGCCCGTGGTAGCCTGGTAGGAAAATACTACCTCTGTTTTTAAACAGATGCTGCCATTGACTTTTGAAATAATGTTTAACCATTCGTCTTATTCAAAAAATTAGTGTAAATATGCTAAAGTATAATTCATATTTAAAGTTTCTTTAATAGTAAAACATTTCATAACAAAATAAATAATAAATAATATATATATATATATATATTTTTTAAATAGGACGAATGGTCAAATATCATGTTAAAAGTCAACAGTGCCATCTATTTAAAAAACGGAGGGAGTATTCTTCAGTAACTTTAATAGGCATTACGGGCAGGCTAAATATTTTTACTGATAACATTTTGGCAAAGAATCTGCACATCCTCTTTGCGCATGTTCCAAAACCAACAATCCCTCGCCTCAAAAGCTTCGGAGTTAACAGAGCGACCATACGGAAAGAAGCAAGTGGTATATATGGAGTACTAACATCCTTATTTGCCCTGGTTCTAATTACTAGACTGGACTACAACCGAATCATCATCAGTCTGAAAAATCACTAAGCACAACCTCTTCGTCTCAGAAAAAAATCACCACAAATCCTCATTCCTGACAAACAATATGATTTATCGACCTGTAGCTATGTCTTTCTTTTTCAGATTCATTCTTTATATTAGGAGCAACAGAAAAGACACAAATTAATTGATTATTTTTCAGGTGATGGTTGATTCAGAAATGGAGATTTTCAGACCATTGGTTTTCATTTAAACATAAACACTTGCGTAAAAAAAAATTAAAACATAAACACATATCAAGGTGCATACTGAACGCAGCAACGCATGTAGCATGAAAGGTATCATTGGTAACTAACAAGTACTCATTTGCTCGACTACTAAACATATTACTTTAGAATCTGTGCGATCTAATTCTTGAAGAGCACAGAAGCACGGAATGCTGCATGTTACTGAAATTGGACAGTCGGTTCGGAATTGGTAACTGGCAACATGTAAATACATTATCCCACCTTATGTATGGTATGGCCACAATAAGGCTTTCCAGTTCAAAGCTTTGGATAACACTCTGTACTGTGTACAATAGTTTCTAATACTCCTTAAAACATACCAGATATGGTGAAATATGTATGTGAAAAACTAAAACCACCACATTTCTTCAAAACGTGCAGGACGAATTAAATTAAAAGTTTGCTTTATTGGTGGAGACAAGGTGGCGCACACAAAGAAAATATGCGAACCTGAAAATGTAGAGGCCAGAGAAGATACAACTGCTGAAGAAATCTTTAGTAAGTGTAGAAGTGATATATTGAAGCCCATATTAACCAACACAAATAGTAGTGGTAATAGTGGTGCCCCTTCACAGCCTGTACAATTTAAATGGTTTGACAAAAAGTAAGATGCTTGTGCAGTATGATTACATTTTTTTTATTTTATTAAAGAACAATTATAAAGCATAAGCATACTAATAAAAACAGGTCAAATGTTCATATGTTCTTAAACAAATTTGGTGAGGTTAATCATCATGATTTACTTCTTATTTAATAGCAGTGGTTTATCCAGATCTGTATTTAAGTCCCTAGGTCCTATCACATAAGGAACCAAGTAATTGGGGGATACAGTCATAAATTGTTGCAAACTTTAACGATTACCAGAAGATAGTGATCCCATGTTCAGAAAGCAGGCGGTGCCATCTCTGATGTATGTTGGTAGTTGATGGAATGGCACTCCCCATAACTTTGACAAGAATGGCAACAAGAGACACATGAAAAGAGCCTGAAATGGTACATTTACTCATTATAATTGATGGTGTTTATTTATAGTTCATGTAAATTAGTATGCAACAGGAACATACTTGATAAGCAGAGCCATATGAGTTGACGACAAAAAGATCAACCGAGCCACCCTAGAAACAAAACAAGAGCATTAAGATAAGAAGAGCATCTGACAAGAACTAATAAAGGAGTCGTGGCTTTCATTTATCACACTAGATAACTATAAATTGTCATGTACTCATGTTCAAAAAAAATATGGTGCAGAATGAGTAACCATGGGAAGAAACCAGTACCTTCAATTTCTTGGCAGCATTCAGAAATATTATCTCCTGAAACAATTAGGCTTTTATTGTATCAGGTTGAATTCATTGCTAAAGAACATAAAATGGTTGATTGCTTGATTAATGTAGATTCTCTACCTTCAATACTGTATCAGCGGCTTGGAGAAAGAACGATATTATCATGAGCAGTGGCCACAAAATTCCAGTACCTTTTAATGAAGCACCAGCACTAGATCCACTATATATGGCAAAGCAATATTTATGTTAATTTGTGATCATATCAACACAGTAAGTATGTCAATCAACAATTATCTAACAAATAAATCAATCAACAGAAGGTCATACAGCTTGACTAAGTTTCCTCATAAAAGAACACCTTAATTTCGTATGGCATCATCCGCCACCAGTTCATGGCAAAGAAAGTAAGGCTTTATAAAAAAATGATGCCATGCTTAAATATGTATCAATAATGCAAAACAGGAACTACTTCACTAGATTTCCATGCTTGGAATCCACACATGTATCATTTCAAACTGTCATGAGAGTTACTTTCCAATGCAGCAATTCCCACGCACACATGATAATACTTATTGAGGATTTCTGGAGCACACAACCACATTCCACATGCTCTGAAGTACAAACAAAATTTCCCTTTTTAGATGAAAAAAGATTACATTGTTGTTTATTTTGCATGTTAATATCCCAACACTCAAGCTTCTTGTCTTCTGGACTCAATCATAATAATAATCCGAGGATTAGTGCGAGAAAGACTTGTACAAAAACAGGAAAAGAGTCGCACTGTGGCATACGGCTGCAGATAAAATCTGGTACTTACTACTCAGAAACCAACATTGAGATTATCGCTTAATCAGGGAAGAGCTTTACCTTGCTACAGTTATTATTACACCAACCGTCACAAGAAAGCATCCAGTTATCTCATTTATTCTATAGCGCCTCTTCAAAAAAATAGCAGATAAAAGAAGCTGCCAAACAAGATACGTCTGCAGGAAAGTAGTAAACGAATTATAGAAATGTGCTTACATGTCATAAAATGAAGATAATGATATAACACAGATAGTTCTCAACCTGTGACAGTATTGGTATCGAAGCCCCAGAAAGAACAGCTACTCCAACAAAAAGCAAACAGTTAGCACATAGTGAAAGCTTCATGTATCACATAACAAGCACATTTTACTTCAATAATGAACTATGAACTAAAACCCATCAATGAACCAGAAACATGTTGTATAGTTATGAATCAAAAAGCAACTAACATGATTTTCCCAGGCATGGTATGAAAGATGGGCTTGAAGAGAAAATAATAGCAGAAAATAACTGTCATTGGCATATGGATGCTTGATTCAATGTTTAGCAAGTCAAAGGAAGTTGTATTTGGTAAAAAGGAAATTACCTCCAGCAGCCATCCCTGATGCTGCTGATAAAGCCTCCAAGAGGCCTACAGCCAGAAAAGGTTTTTGTGGTAGAGACAGCATCTCATCAGTGACAATGCCAGCTTGATGGCGAAGATACAGGATCGAGAAATAGACAACCACATAGCTGTCAAAATTGAAAGATCCACATCACATTATTGTTATGCCAAAAGAGTAAACCTCATGTTTTCAAGCTTCAATTAAGAAATAGCATTTCTATAATGTGGCTTTTCTCCCTTGCTAATAAAATCAGCCGGCATCCTTCCACTGGCCAGTGAAAAAAAAAAGAAATAGCATTTCGAAATATATCTGTGGATTATACGACTTTACCCATCAAACACATCATAAATTGGCTAAATATGATGGTTGCGCAAATCATTTAAATAAGGCATAAAGCAGCCCAACTTTATTTCTTTAAAAATCAAACTGGTTCGTTTGTTCTAGTGGGATCTAAGGGGAAAATGTTGAAACTAAGTACTTATTCACTCAACAGAGGTCGGAGATGAACCTAAGTACTTATTTATCCATGATACTGAATAAGATTGAGCATATTAAATATAAGAACTGATTAGTTTAGACATGAAAAAGAGTTTTGGCTTCATACAAAAATAACAGCCAATGTTTCTATAACTCCTGAATTACAGGCTTTCAGAACTGTTGAACTTAGTTATAAATAGAAATCCATCTGCTTTCAAGAAATATGGAAATTTTTTATGAATAATGATAAAGGAAAAACTGCAGCCATCCACTGTCTATGTCCGACATTTTTTCCCCCAATAAAAGATGTTGCAGAAAACAACAGTTGCAAGGTGTGCAAGTCGCCAAATGTTAGGACATCGTGCATGAACTCGATCAGAAATATAGTGAAACAACGACACATTAAGTCATAACAATTAAACTAGGTGGATCTGTTCTAAAAGAAAATTTATGATAAAAACATTTTTTTTGGTGTGCGTACGTGAGTAGGATAGCCTTTAGCTCCATATGGTTTATTATCACACTCGTGTCATACCACAATTTCTAGCTCGTCTTAGTCATAAACTCTCGCCAAAACTTGCCATACTAAGGTCAACAAATTTGTGGCATCAAACAAAAAAAATTGACAAAGTGCCGTATCCAACCAAACGAGGCATATATCCATCACAACCTGTGGTAACAGAAACCAACAAGTTGACATGACACTGCAGCAGCACACCGACAGGCGGCGGCGGGTGTAACCCAGCACAAAAATTTAGGGCCCCTTTGAATCTAAGGATTTATGTAGGAATTTCATAGGATTTAAATCCTATAGGAAATTTTCCTATTTGGCCCTTTGATTCAAAGGATTGAAGCTTTCCAAATCCTATGAAATTCCTATGGAATGGCACATTGCATGTGGATTTTAGAGGAAATTTAGCAAGAGCTCCAACCTCTTGGAAAATTTCCTTTGAGTCTATCTCTCTCATCCGATTCCTGTGTTTTTCCTGCGCTCCAATCAAACGATCATTCCTGTGTTTTTCCTGTGTTTTGCAATCCTCTATTTTACACTTCATTTCCTGTCAGAATCATGTGTTTTTCCTATTCCTCCGTTTTTTCTACCCTACGATTCAAAGGGGCCCTTAGTAACAAAAAGTAAAATAAACAGTAAGCAAGTGCCCCGGACACATGTACTCCCTCCGCCCCAAAAAATGATCCAATACTGGGGACGTATCTAGACATACGCATTGTCTAGATACATCCCAGGATTGGGATTTTTTGGGGGGACATACACGTACTACTACAATTTCAAGTTCTTCTGCATTGTCACAAAGGCACGTGCTATCTGCGACCGATTAATGTTGTTGCTTAGTGCTTAGTACTACTAGTTTATATTATAGTTTAGGAGTATGACAACAACAATTGTAATTGTAATGGGTTGGCAACAACAATTCACATGCTCAACTTGTTTAAAAAACCAGTTGACGTGATCAAGCAGCGAATAGGAATCCTGAAATCGGGTGGATTTTCAAGTACCTGGAAGGCCAGCTCACGAGCTCGACCACCCACCAGAAAAAAAGCGCATAGCCGTACAGGAATTGAGATATTAACAAGCAAAAAATCTCGTCCAGTTATTCTCCCAGACACGTGGACCCCCAACACCAGGCACCCATCGCAAAGGCTGTAGAGTGAAATGATTCACGCAGAATGAATCCCGACTGTTCGAAGTTGAAATGCACTTTGGACTTTGCTCGATTCGATCAGACACCGCGACAGCAACGCACAAAGCGAAAGCATCTCGGATCAATCAATGGCCGGGGGCGGCGCGAAGGGAGGAGAAGAGGAGGATGGGCACACGTACGTACCCGAACGTGGCGAGCTGGGCGAGGAAGAAGGGGTAGTCGCGGAGCGGCACGAGGGCGAGCTTGTAGAGGACGCGGTTCCCCGTACCCATGGCCACGACCGCCGCGGTGGCGATTGCCACCTCCATCCCGGCGCTCCTCCCGACCCCAGCGGCGCTCCCCACCACCTCCCCGGCCGCCGCGCACCTCGCCGCCGCATCCTCCCTCCGGGTCGCCCTCCTCGCCCCCAACCACGCCGCCGCCTCGATCCGCCGCACGTGCGCCGCCCGCACCGCCTCCCTCCGCCTCACGGTAGGGAGGAGCTCCATCGCCGCCGCCGGCCCGTTCGCTGGGAGGAGGCGGAGCAGCCGCCCCCGCGCCGTGGAGGGGCGGCACGAGACGGGGGGCGCCGTCGTCGTCGACGACGCCATGGATGGACCGAAATCGATTCTGCGCTGGATTGGAGCGTGGCGGCGGCCGAATTGCTGCTGCTTGTTTATAGTAGTAGGAGAGAAGTCGGAGCAATGCGCTGCGTGCCCGCGTTGGCGGTGGAGTGGAGGGAGGAAGATTCGTGGACTCGTGGTTGTGTTGTTTTGCTTTGCTTTTTGTTGCTCGCTCTGCTCGGGTCGGGTGGCTGCGCCGCGCGGATGCAGGGGCGGGGCCACCATGGCGAGCTAGCTATGAATTAATTAAACCAGCGTAGGTAGGAGTCGTGCCATCAAAGATCATTGTGATGTTAACACTTGCTCACTTAGCAGTGACAGGTAGTATTTCTACTCCGTACTTCTCTCGGCTCCTAAATCTTGTTTAGGATATTAAAAGGTTAGGAAAAATGCATTTTCATTGTGCAAAATGTTTTTGCGTGTGTTGAAAAAACGAATATTATGAACGACGGAGCGAAGAAGTACTCCCTTCGTCTCATTATACAAGAGATTTTGAGTTTTTACTTGTACTGTTTAATCACTCGTCTTGTTAAAAAAAATTCTAATATAAAAAACGAAAATTATGCTTAAAGTACTTTGGATAATAAAGTAAGTCACAAATAAAATAAATAATAATTTCAAAAAAAATTGAATAAGACGAATGGTCAAACAGTGCAAATAAAAAGTTAAAATCCCTTATATTATGGGACAGAGGGAGTAGTTGATTGAGGCCTTGTTTAGTTCTAAACTTTTTCTTCAAACTTCTAACTTTTCCATCACATCAAAACTTTCCTACACACATAAACTTCTAACTTTTCCATCACATCGTTACAATTTCAACCAAACTTCCAATTCTGGTGTGAAAAACACAACCTGAATCCGTCCCTCGGGGATGGTGAGGCGACAAGTTGTGTTTTGCTCGTACCGTATTCAGTGGCGTTTTCGGTTGTGTCAATGGTGATTGTGATGCGGCCACAGGTGCATGAAAAAAAAAGGCTCCCATCGGCACGCCTTCATGATTGAGCCGGGGTCTACGGTACGATTCCGGTACCAACTCATGATCGACGACGGCGAGAAGATCAACTCCAGAGTGGTCCAAAAGGAGCAGAGCATCTTTCGATCGAAAAGGGGCACACTACACGACACCGGCGAGCCCTACTGTGGGCTCTACCCCACCACCACCACCACCACCTGTGTGGGTCCCTTGTTTCACCGCTTACGCCACGTGCGCCGCTCAGCTGTATGACATGTGGGCCCGATGATCTACAGGGCAGCAGCCGCGGCCGTTCATCATCGTGTTGACCTCGGCCATTACTGAGGAGTGAGGTCATCGGTGAGGGCAGCAGCGGAAGACGCCAAATCGGACGGACGGCGGCAGGCCGCCGCCCCAACCTCGTCGCGACCCGCGAGCCTCGGCTTATCGAGAGGCGTGCCTCTTCCTCTCTCGCTACACCACACGCCACGCCTCTCTCTCCCCTAGCTCGATGGCGACTTTGGATTCTCCAGCCTCTTGTGTTTGCCTTTATCTATCTTGTTTTTATTTACTCCTAAAATACGATTCTCTTTTCAACACTTGGGGGGATGTGACTCTGAGCTGCATGATTTACACGCACACGCGGAGGCTGATCAGAGTTGCTTGGTCCTGATGAGGTAGGCGACGGAGGCGGAGGTGGCGAGAGGGATGGCGACGTCGTCGGAGATCCAGCGGAGGCCGGGGAGGATCCTCTTGGCGGCGAGCGCGCACAGCGGGGCGCCGAACAGGTACATGATGAAGTCCATGGTCGCCTTGCCCAGGGTGAAGCTGTCCCGCCTGATCACCTCCTTGCCGATCTTGATGAACTCCTCCCTCTTCAACTGTCCCTGCTCCGTGTGATGCTTCTGCACGCACAACAACCACCCACCTCAGCTAGACTCACTCCACCCACTACTTCCTCGGTCTTATAAAAAACTAATTTATTATTGGATGTAAACGAATCTGAATATACACTTGTCTAGATTTATAATACTATAATGTGTACTTAGATTCGTTTTTATTAGGACGGATGGAGTAATTGTGTGATGATGCTCTAGCAATATTGCTCACCTCATACGCTTCCTTCAGGGCTTTTTTCGACGGTATCTTGTACTGCACCTGGCCGCGCTCCTCGCAAAACTTTCTGAAGATGACAAAATTTGTTAACAATGTGAGTGCAGCTGAACTGAATGTACACGTATTTTTCTTTTCTTTTTCTGAGACTGCAGGTGGTCACCGAACTTACTCGATAAGCTCAACGATGGCATGGTAGAAATCTTCGAAGGAATCTACATTAGCAACATACTTCTCATAATTTGCTTCCATGAACTGAATGAGTTTCTCCGTATCAGCCTTCTCACTCTTCATAGCAGCCTGGCTCTGATCCTTCTCGCTCTTCACGACAGCCTGATGAGGACTCTGATCCTTCTCGCTCTCCAGGGCAGTCTGAATCCGGTCTTCATCTTTTAGATTGAAAATCTCGTTACTTCAATTTTAAAAGTTAGAGTAAAGTACATCACCGGTCCCTAAACTTGTACCGTTGTGTTATCCCGGTCCCTAAACTCGCAAATCAACCATTCAGATCCTCAAACTTGTTCGACTGTGTTATTCCGGTCCCTAAACTTACAAATCACTCGTTTAGATCCTCCAACTTGTTCAGTTATGTCACCCGTTCCCTAAACAGGACGGTCTAAAAACTTTATATCAAAAAATAATTCATAACTTTTTCATATGAACTCTAATGTAGACAAATATTATATTAAAATTGTAGCCCTCGACGCGGCCTACAACTTTGTAGTTGAAAAGTTTTTGAATTAAAACTGTTTAGGGTCCCAAAATATTGTTGCATTTTTATAGATTTTGAAATGTTAATTTTAAAATTACATTTTGGGAAAAAAAATGACTTAAAATAAAAAAAATTAACTACAAAGTTGTAGATCGCATCGAGGGCTACAAGTTTGATATAAATTTTGTCTTTATTAGAGTTCACATGAAAAAGTTATGAATTATTTTTAAATATAAAGTCTTTAAACCATCCTATTTGACCCAGATGATATTCAAATCCAAGTTTAGGGACCGGGGTGACACAACTGAATAATTTGGAGGACCTAAACGAGTGATCTGCAAGTTTAGGGACCGGGATAACACAGTCGAAGAGGACCTGAGCGGTCAATTTGTGAGTTTAGAGACCGGGATGATACAGCGGTACAAGTTTAGCGACCGGTGATGGACTTTACTCTAAAAGTTATATATCTCATAAAACTCGAAATGCAGCTGTCAGCAGCAATGGATGACCTCCTTCGGTCATCCCGACAAAAAAAAACTCGAAATGCAATGGCAACCGAAAAGCTGCAAGTCTCTTCAGTTAGCATAGTTCCACAGGAGACATGATTACGTGATCGACAGTGAAAACGATTTGACAAAGAAAACAAGCCACCCATCATCACCCAAAAATAGCTCATCATATTCATACCTTTCCTCGCCTCAGGATTATCTCCTTCCATTCTCGTGGTTGTGGACAAAATGCACAGATGGTGATGGGGCCTTCTGTCCTGACACTAGGAGAGAGCTGGAGAGACTGTACATTTATATGTGGCGCATAGCCATGTTCCTTGTGTAGGACAATGACAATGGCATTGCCTCTACTGGGAGTAAGGTCAGAAGGCAAGCAAAAAGCAACATAAGGACAGGAATCCGGCCGGTAACCTTGTTTAGCTTACACGATATTCTCTTACATGGAAATCAAAGACATTTCCTAACAAAAGGAACTAAAATTTGTATGCACAAACTTTGGACACAAGCAACATAGTGGACTAATATTATGCCTGTTGATTCCATACGCTCATTGGATAGTTGTAAACATTACAGTTCATTTGGGTTGTCTGGTTTTATTTAATGTATGTTTTCCTCTGTTTTTTGTTAGGACATGGCTACCGACTTAAATACAATATGTATTTTCAAAAGCGATTGAACTTAAAAACCAACTCATACACGGATGACTTACCAAAGTACCGGCAAAAACATCTTTAATTTTTATAATAGTAGAGATTAGATTACGTTTAATACTTCAAATATGTGTCCGTATATCTGATGTGATAACCAAACCCAAAAAATTTTCCCAACTAAACAAGGCATAAGATAAAAAGGTCAGGACAAACCTGGCCAGTTTGGAAAACCAGTGCTTTTGTTTGAGTGGGGGACACTCTTCTTACCGGACTGAATTTTCATAGTTGAGCCTTGATTCATCTTCATGCACGTCTTGCTGCAACAATTTTTCCTACAGCAGCAATCAAGGAATCAAATGAAGTAAGGGAACATGTTTAAAATAATTGGAAAGCACGGATGAAGTCTAACCTGAATAAATTGAGGTTACAACATTGAACATTCATTGTGTGAAAAAGATTGAGCATTAGGCAGCAGAGTCTTGCTGGCGCATATGAGCATTAAGTGTTCTAATTTGACACTCGATCTGTCACTTCTGAATGCAACCGTAATCTGATAGATCAAAACAATCCTTCAGTGATAAAGACCATAACAGTATAAATGCTAAAAGCATACATGAGTACATGACTCGTACCAAAATGGCATCAAGGATCAGTAATATCTTCAAGTGGAAGCATATGGAAGCACCCAAATTAACAGTGTGTAGCATTCTCTTTTTTTTTTTTTTACTTCTACGGAATAAAAGTTGGATATATCATACATCATATACAGTACTAGTGTTTTGAACAAGTTTGCTAATGCAGTTATTATTGAGTTAAGCTAGCTGCTGCAGTGCTGCTTCGTCTTGAAGACATGAAGTAGTGAGAAGCGACGGAGGCGGAGGTGGCAGCGGCCATCACGGCATCGTCGGAAAGGCAGCCGAGGCCGGGCAAGATCACCCTCTTCGCGGCGAGCGCGCAGAACGGAGAACCCACGACCAACCCCATGGCCGCCGCCATGTCGTCCGAGGTGATCTCGCCCCTGAACACGATCTCCCACCCCTTCACCTTCACCTGCCCCTGCACTGAAGCAGGCCCTTCTCTTCTTCGCCTTGGTACTACTCTCTCCATTTCTAAATGTTTAACGCCGTTGACTTTTTTAAACATGTTTGATCATTCGTTTTATTAAAAAATTTAAGTAATTATTAGTTTGTTTATATCATTTGATTCATGGTTAAATATACTTTTGTGTATACATATAGTTTTACATATTTCACAAATTTTTTTGAATAAGACGAATAGTCAAACATGTTTAAAAAAGTCAATGGCGTCAAACATTTAGGGAAGGAAGGAGTGCTATCTTGTACCGCAACTGTCCCCGTTCCTCCCTAAGCATTCTGCAGAAAAACAGCATGCATTTTGTAGCATCATGAATTCATATATGTCGAATGAATGTACCACCAAATAAGGACCCTGAAGCTCAGAAATTAACCAGAGTTTTAGTTGAGATCGATCGACCGTATGCATGCAGTTCGATCACCAAACTTACTCGTTAAGCTTCTTGGCATCACAACCATGTTTTGGTCCGGCCATGATCTCTTTGATCTTCTGGCCTGTCTGGCTTATATATGTGGCGGATAGCCATGTTCTATTGTTCCTTGTGTTGGAGGACAATGACAATGGCATGGCCTCTACATGGAGCAAGGTCACAACTCACAAGGGAAGCAAAAACACAGCCCAAAGGACAGACATGGAATCCGGCTGGTAACCTTGTTTATCTTACACGATATTCTGCGGAACCTGGAAATGAAAGCCATTTCATAACAGAATTTTTTTTAAAAAAAAACTGTATGTGTGCACAACATTTTGTTTATACGGTTTTTTTTCATGTTTTCCTTTCTTTTTGTTAGGACATTTTTTATTCGTGTTCAATTACTCACTCCCTCTCAAAATATAAGCATTTTTAGCTATGAATATGGATAACTATGTATCCAGATACATAGCCAAAAATTGTTAGATTTTAGAAGCGGAGGTAATATTACTCAATAATAGTACTAGTGACTGTAAAAACATGTTACTAGTGAGAAGCTAGGGATACTAAATTCATGAACGAATGAACAGATGGAAATATAATCATACAATGATCATACATTGAACTAATTAACTAGCGGTACATCATATCATCGATCTGCTATGCATCCATCATGATCTTGAACTCCTCAAAGCTGATGACTCCATCTCCATCGAGGTCAAACCTGCAGATCATTGTTTGGCACTCCTCGATGCCCTGATGCGATCCGAGCTTGCTCAGCATCCGTTTCAAGCTCGCCGGAGTGATGCGCCCCTCCCCTTCCATCTCGTACATCCGGAACGCCTCCATTAGTCCCCTGCACCTCTCCTCCTCGTCTCCCATCTCAAGCTGCACCGCCAGCTTCGTGAACTCCTCCTCGTCGAGCAGCCCGTCGCCGTCGGTGTCCGCCGACGAGACGAGCGCCTCGGCCTCCTCGGCGGACATGTCCTCGCCGAGCGCGGCCTTCATGCAGAGCCGCAGCTCCGCCGCCGAGATCTTGCCGTCGGCGTCGCGGTCGAACGCGGAGAACACTCGCCTGAACTCGGCTGTCGCGGCCACCATCTTCTCCAGTTGCAACCTAAAATGTTCAGAACTGCAATGTACTCGACACACGTAGCCTCTGAATATTGGAAGGAGATGCTGCAATGCAATACCTCTCGTGCTTAACTAGTTGTGTTTATATATACAAGATTTCAGCATGATTTGTTGATCAGTTCAAGCTAGGCATGGTTGGTTACTGAAGACTGACGGAATTAGTCAATCGATAGTGTCAATTAATAGGAGGCTTCCTTGAACGATTAGTAGCAATAGTTTATACGAGCAACGCCAGCCAATTCCAAGACAAAGGGAAAAGGACCTCGTCGCGTGTGATCAGTTTCTGGCTTGCTGTTGATACTAAATTATTACTTGTATATTGTAATGTCCCAAGAGTTTGACGTGTGGTGAGTAATAGCATCAGCCGGCCGCATTGACGAGGTCATTTTCGTTAGTTTGTTCCATTATGCTTGGTCTTATCGATCATGTGTGGAATCCAACTTTTATGGAAGTAGGTAGAGAATGTTCGAATCCACGGTATGTACATGTGTCGCTATGTATGGAAGTTCTTGCAGTGGATCATTTCGTTGGAAAGCCTACTGGAAGGGATATTATATGACTGCATGCTGTTTTGTTTTATTTTTTTTGACAAAGATAGGACAGAACTCTGTTCAACATTCATCTGCATTTTTTTTTGTTTTGGGTAAATCATGTACAATTATTTAAAAGTGCTGTCATCTCTCCAAGTCAAAGAAAGCTTACTCTTTTTTTTTGACGCAAAAGGGTTTACTTGCTATTGTAATTCCCATTGTTTAATCTGATTGCTGAACTTGACCTGATAGCATTCCTAATGTGCTCATTCCTCATTGCCTAGATGTTCAACAATAAATACCAGAGCTTAAGATGAACTCTCAAACACCAACCTTCCTAGCTAACAAACCCAAGTGTCAAGTCTCAATAATCAATCCTAATTTGATAATTTGATCTAGTTAAGTGAAAGGCGAACATGGTTGCCTCCGACGAGTTCAGGCGCGTCTTTGGATCGTTCGACCAGGACGGCGACGGCAAGATCTCCGCCACCGAGCTGCGGCTCTGCGTGAAGGCGTCCCTCGGCGAGGACATGCCGGACGAGGAGGTGCAGGCGCTCATGGCGTTGGCGGACACCGACGGCGACGGGTTGCTGGACGAAGAGGAGTTCGTGAGGCTGGTGACAGAAATGGAGGCGGATGGTGATGAGGAAGAAGACGACGACGACGAGACGTGCAGGTGCCTAAGGGAGGCGTTTGCGATGTACGAGATGGAAGGGAGAGGATGCATCACGCCGCTGAGCCTGAAGCTGATGCTGAGCAAGCTGGGCACGCACCTGGACGTTGCAGAGTGCCAGGCCATGATCTGCAGGTTCGACATGAACGGAGACGGGGTGCTCACCTTCGACGAGTTCAAGACTATGATGATGGCCTGATGGAATGAGATGGTGCCGGCCGGCCATCATCGTTGTTGCTAATCTTATTGTATACTCCTATGTAATATGAGGAATTTTACAGTTACCTTCAGGTAGACAGGGAATTTGTACACTCAGGTTAGGTGCTATGGTATCCGTCATTCTCATGTGAATTAAATAGTTATAAAAAATTTAATAACATCAATTGGTTGGGATGATATAAATCTATAGATATCATCCAAGACTATATTTTATCTACAACGATGTAGACTTTATTGTCCACTAAAAAATAATAAAATCAGGTAGTGAATAATACATGTATAATGTTTTTTTTTGTTATTTTAGTTTTCATGTGGCATCGAATTTAGACTTGTATGTTCTTATAGGGTATTATATTATCATAATATATTTTATCAAATTTTATTTTTTTTATATAATTGTTTAAACAACATGCATGCATCTAGCTAGGTGATCAAGATGCCATAGCACTTATGTGTAAATACCTAAATTTTACGCTAATATTTTTAGTATCAATATTTTTATTATAAAATTTAATACCTCTAAATATCTTCTTAAAAATGATAAAATTACTCGATATGTTAACGTTCGTTCATTCCCACTATCTATCGTTCCTTTTGCAGAATATATAGATTGAACAGATATGCGTTCATTCCCTAAAAAAACATATATCTGTTCATTACGATCGTGTGAACAGCTGTAAATTCAAACTTGAACACAGATAGTTGTAAATTTCAAACATCTTAAACAATTTGCAAAGGTTTCGAAATTTCTTGGGTAGAGACGATACCATATCCTAGCCGTCGTTACAGTAATCTAACAGTTAGGATGCCTCATTACTGACTTTTGACGGTAGAAGGGTAGAATTGTAATTTCGGATGCATAGAGTGCGATGGATGCGGATGGCCATCTGGACGGCACGGCCCAGACACGGCCGTGCTCAGGCCAGCACGGCCCGACCAACACACCGGGCCGTGCCGTACCGGCCCATGTGCTGAAGCATCGGCCCAATACAACTCGGGCCGTGCTAGGCTGGCCCGAAGGCACGACAGCCCATCGTGCTTCTTTATAAAAAGGTCTAATTTTCATCCCTCATTTCTTTGGGCCATGTCTGAATGATTGTAATAAGTCTAGTTTGCATCCCTTCTCTCTTGGGCCGTGAATTATATGACTGCATTAAGTCTAATTTTAGATCCTAAACTTTTTTCCTTCCCTCCTCATTGGATCGGGCCGGCCCACCGTGCCAAGGCACGGCCCAGCTATCAGGTCGGACCGGCCCGGGCACGGTCCCAATCGGATCATGCCGTGCCGTGTTTGGGCTGGGCCAAATGGTCGGGCCATTGGGCCTCGGGCCTTATGGCCTTATAGGATGCGGTGGTCTGGGCCCGGACGGCCGCGAGCACGAGACATTGAGGGCGCCTGACGCGGTGGCGTTGAACAGGAGCTCCGTCGCCTGTTGCGCCCCGCGACCATGCAGCTGCCTCGATTGGGTTTGCTTGGGTCGGAGAGCGAGATCGCCAACAAATTGATCGTATGATGAGTTGAGGAGAGGTATGAAAAACGGAAGCCCTGCTTTTCTTAGCGGCGGCGACGGCGGGTCGGCGGCCACTCGGAGCCTTTGGAGGGTTGATCGCGTGCCCATAGGCACGCGCACGCGGCCGAGACGCCTTCGTCATGCTCGCGTCTCTCTCACCGGCACTAGTTCTCTTCTTCTTCTACGACGTTTTTGTACAATGGTGAAGTTTTTGTACTCTGTTTCGGAAAGGGACACAGACCTGACCAGGCACAACGCCCAGCAGCGCCACGCGTCATCGCCGCCGCCTCTTCCTCTTCCCTCACGCTTCCCCCACCTCTCATATACGCGTGCTGACGTCTACACTGTTTACCTCGCCGGCCCAGTCGCCGCGTAAACCATCACCGGCCGCGTAATATGCGTATGCGGCTGTGAAAACTCTGATCCAGTTTATGTTGGATGCTGCAGAGTTGCGACTAGTCCTTTTCAGGTTCGGATAGGGATACTCGAATTGTTGTAAGCATGAATGATGTCTCTATCCGTTGCTCTGAAATAAAAGGGTAGCCTAGCAAGGGACAACACCGGTTATAAGGGCCTGTAAACTTTATTGTCAATTTCAATACTATCAAATTTTGGTAGAATAACATAGTACTAAACATGACCTTATCTTTGTATTGCGTAGATTGTAGATTTTTCTCATAAAAATACTACCAAAATTTAGAAAGCTCCAAACTAAATACATCTAACATTATCAAAATAATTTGATAATGTCAAAACGTGCTAAAAATGATATTGGCAATTTTTACTAAGACTAATTTCGGGAACAAATTGAACAAGCCCAACATGGTCCCATGCAAATTTCCTTCATGAAGCTACAATATTTTATTTTCTTCTCTTTTGACGGAAACTCAGTAACCAGCATAAAAAATACCCCTCGTGACTAATTCAGAATGTCCAGTTTTGCAAGAAAATACAATCGCCAAAGGCTAGATAAAATATCGCTAGTGCCTTTTTCCCCCCTTCAGAATCGCATGCGTCAACTAAAACCTTTTAAAGCAAGTTTATTTGATATAATCAACTACTGGCTCAAAAAATTAAAATATCATTTATAGGCAAACCTAAAAACTCACTCATACAATAGTTAATTGTAGATATACATTCCATTATTAATTAATACATAATTTACTCATCGTTCTCATATAGTTTATGGGAGCTTGTGCTGCAGCTGGTTATAAATCTGTAGTCCGTTTTTCTTTTCTTTACATAAGTACAAAAAAAAATGTGACAACTTATACAGTCCGCTAATATCGTCTTATTGTACTCACTCAAATAAAACTACTGCGGAAGAGTACTAAGTACTACCTCCGTCCCAGAATATTTGTCACTTTAAGTTTTTGTTTGTCAATTTTGATCTTTCGTCTTATTCAAAAAATTATGAAATTATTATTTTTTTAGATTTGCTTTATTATCAAAAGTACTTTAAGTATGACTTCTCTGTTTTTATATTTGCACTAATTTTTCAAATAAGACGAATGATCAACACTACAATTAAAGCGTCTACTAATTTAAAACAGAGGTAGTACTACACTATTCAGCTACAGCGACCCAAATGACGTCCACGTGTAAATATCTTCGCTCCGCGCGGCAGAAGCTTGTCAGCCAATCGGACGAGCGAGCACCTTAGACAGTGACCCATCAACACTTGGCCAACGCCAAGTCGGACCCAACACGCCAACAAAAACGAATTTCTCCCTTGCCACACGACAATTTCCCCGTCTCTTCCTGCCTCTAGCTAGTTTTTAGCCTCCACGGAAGCACCAACGTCGCCCACTGACCGCGCCGTCATCCCGGACGTACGCGCGCACACGCCACGTAAATCGTACTGCCTAAACCAGGCCTAATTACCATGCCTCCAAACTACTCCTGTTCACAATTCAAGTCGTCGCGACTCGCGACCCTCCTTTTTTTTTTTTCTAGATCTGGGGCACCGGTGTGGACTAAAAAACGCGGCATATGCGCGCGCGCGGCTATGGCGACGACGACGACGACGACCGCATCTCTCTCGCCTTGCCGTGAAGCTTCGAAATTTAACTCTTTCCCGCGTGGATGGCCGCATATATATGCACGCAATGGCTCGTTCACCACAATTCGCAAGCAACGTCCGTGCAAGTAGTGCTCCATTATTCTAGCAAAGAAGGCAAGCAGAATTCATTCGCTTAAGGATCAGAACCAGATCGATCAGTTCGATATATCGATCGACAATGGTTGTTGCATCAGCAGCATCGCCGTGCGAGTCCAGTGCGTTGTTCGCGGCGTTCGACCACGACGGCGACGGCAGGATCTCCGCGGCGGAGCTGCGGCTGTGCATGAAGGCGACGCTCGGGGAGGAGGTGTCGGACGAGGAGGCGGGGCAGCTGGTGGCGTCGGTGGACGCGGACGGCGACGGGCTGCTGTGCGAGGCGGAGTTCGTGCGGCTGGTGCAGGCGGCGGAGGTGGAGGAGGAAGACGAGCGGCGGGGCACCGGCCTCCGGGAGGCGTTCGGCATGTACGAGATGGAAGGGGAAGGGTGCATCACGCCGACGAGCCTCAGGCGGATGCTGCGCCGGCTGGGCTCCGACCAGGACATCGACGACTGCCGCGCCATGATCTGCAGGTTCGATCTCAACGGCGACGGCGTCCTCAGCTTCGACGAGTTCAAGATCATGATGAACGCCTAAACCAGCTGCTACCTGCCGATCCCTCCGCTAGCTCCATCAGAGCGCGCGCATCCATCGATCTGCAGTACAAGTAGTGTTCTTGCAGCGTGTCGTGTATATACACATAGGTGCTGTAAATCATGCTCAGTTCACTTGATTGGTTTAGGTGTTTATACATCATTCATTTCATTTGTTAATAATGGGATTTATACATAGTAAATTCATTTCATTTGTTGATGGATCTGTAAATGCTTCATGGATTTGTTAAGGAAGATGATTTGTAAATTTGAATAAATAAATAAATAAATAAATAAATTTGAATATATATATATATATATATATATATATATATATATATATATATATATATATATATATATAGCAAGTTATTGCCAAATTCGAAAACTACCGAGTCTTTCCCATAAAGGACGGTCCGACTGCCATTGTGTGGCCACCAGACAATGACATGTGGTCAAACCGCAGGTGCTCGGGCGGTCAGACTTTAAGCATAGAGTTCGAGTCCATTTAGTTATTTATCGTGTTTTCTTGTTTGATATTAAGATTTCTCGAGTTCTAGTTGATTTTTAAGTCTAATTGAACATGGCAAGAGCTATAAAGAAGTAAGACCACCCCTCCTATATAAATATAAGGCTCCGGCTTCTCCCACGTTGGGCCGACGGACTATAGGGCCGCCAAATGGGCCGCACGTATCTATCATAGAAGAAGACCCCGAGTTTGGGCTAGATTAAAATCAGTATTTCCAAGCATCTTTCTATTTTTTTAGAAATAGCATTAGTACCATTTTTATGACTGCTTATTAATTTAATTCTAGCTAAATTGAACAAACTAAAAATTTGGCTAGATTTTTCTCATGATATGGATTTATTTTCCAACTAACGTTGATTATAAATTCGTATAAATTTCATTTATGTTTATGTTTCTTAATTATTTACGCCAACAGTGATGTAATTCAGGAATTATTTATATTTAACTATGTAATTAATTGAGACAACACAAATTAATTATTCATGTTCCTCCACAGGTTTCATATACATATAGGATTACTCGTTCAGCGACACTATAAATCTGGTCGAGTAGAACTGATCAGATCAGACGCTGTATTTCAATAATTAGTATTTAATATGTTTTAATTCAATTTTCTCGTCCTTTCTTCCCGTTGCAACGCACAGGCACTTTTGCGCGTGGTATTAGGATGCCACATTAGCAAAACCACCCATATATACTGCCATAGGATTTTGAGTACACGGTTTGTATGAGTTTAGGGGTACATATTTCTGGTATCGTGGTTAAGGGACCTCCGGTGAACTTATTCCTGACGAAAATAAGCCCAGCACCAGCTCTCCGCCACTCGTTCACAGACGATCTGGGCCATCGAAGCTTGACTCAACGGCCCATGGACAAAACTGAATTACGATGCCACGCCTTGGTCCCCTACTGGGCCGGAAGCAGCGTGTCTTGCTTTGGAGGATTTCGTTGGGCCGGGACGGGATTCCTTCCCACCAACGTACTGCTAGGCCGAAACAGAATTCTGATTATCGTGATGGGCCGGTTGCCTGGAGTGGTACTATTCGCAAGAACGCGGGCATCAGTCCACCACGAGTCCACGATGATCGCCGAAAACGAACGGAAAGCGAGGATTCAAGGGTGACAATGACATGCCACCAACTAGAGTAACAATCGTCTTGTATATAATACCGTGGCCCACACGATAAAATGGCTACCATATCTCGCTTTGCTTTTGCCTTCCGCCTTTTATGCAAAGATATATGGTGTGTGTATATACAGTAAATTGACAACGATCGGAACGCGCTGATGCTTGTGCAGTGGCGGCTTAATTGGTTCGCGGCTTCGGGAGTGTGCTGCTGAGAGCGATAGCGCAAATGCGCAATCATGCATACCGATGATGATTCTTTTTGGCCAGGAATTTGGAGAACGGCCCACGTTACCTGTACTATGGTATAGGTAATCTCTCATTCCTAAAAAAAATCAATCATGATAAAATATAATATTTATTAGTACGATGAATTTGAATATGTATTTGTCTATATTACTATGCACGAGTACTATCATGCTATGTACAAACTTAGACAGGGAGAAACACCGATAGACTATTGCAGCTAGGACTAAAAATTAGTAAAGAGTTCTTTAATTAGGAGTACATGCTCTGCGGATCTACAAGTAACGGGGGAAATAGATTGTTGGATCGAACTTGGTCTGCTTTCGTGATGGCGTAGACCGACTGGAGCAATGCGAAAGCCACATATTTTATTGCACCCATTCCTGCTATACATACGGCCGAGCCATCCAACTCGTGTCTAATCACTGAGCTTATTTCTTATCATGTGTACCCAGACAAGCAGCATCTATACCTATATATACATTAGTGAGCTTATTTCTTATCATGTGTACCCAAAGAAGCAGCATCTATACTTACATATACACTAGTCAGGTATAAGTTGTATTATGAGTGGGACGCATAGCAATTTCCATTATACAAACATGACAATCCGGCCATCCTGTGCTGCTCCCGGACGTACACTCCCACAGAAAGGAATATTGCTCGGTGTGTACCAAAGGTTTTACTCCTACTTCTTTTTGTTTCCCTTTTTTTTGTTTCCCAGGTTTACTCCCACTTCACTACAAGTCGACACTCCCGGTCGGATGGTAACGACCCAACACTCTGCGATGCCCATACCTCAATGGACAATTGAAGCAGCAACGGATCAAAAGCACGCACCTGCAGTGCTGACGGCTTGACGTCACCGTTTAATTATTTTTCTTCTTCTTCTAATAACTTATTAATAATTAAACATGCCAAAGCAATCAAACCCAGCAGCCGTGCACGGCACAGCTCACACGGATGGGTCGTGCACGGACGTACGTACCGTTTCTGCTGACAGCCCGTACCGTTTCTGCTGACAGCTATGGGGGCCGAAAAAACAACAACAACAACAACGGGAAGGATATGGGATGACGACCACGGGCCGGCCTATATTCAGTCAAACAGCGGATTAACGCGCACGCAACGAATCCAAGCACAATTATCTTATCTCTCGCGCTCATATGATCAATCTTTTTTTTTTTTGAGAATTACAATTCTAGAGAGATTGACGAAGTCACCAGACGCATCGCTGTCGACGGGTACGTCGCCTACCACTGAAAGCATAACGCCATTAAATTCTAGAAAATTCGCTCCCATGGGGAGTCGGGTACATCGCCTACCACTGAAAGCACAACGCTGTTAAATCCTAGAAAATTCGCTCCCATGGGGAGTCGAACCCAGGACCTCAGATGCTACTGAGTCTCTTATAACCACTAGCTTATAGGCTCTTTCGCGATCAATCAATCCCATTTTCGGTGAACCAACTCATCTACTAATCTGGGAAGTGGACCCAAGATGACCTTTTTCCTCCTCAGGGCCTCTATACCTGTACTTTGCAATATACTAATCTAGAAGATGTATTGTTACATGCGTTTTTTTTTCTTATGTGGTGTTTTTTAAAAAAAATTGGGAGTGGGTGTGAATTGAACTGCAGTATGTGGATGCCTATGCTGCTCCTTTACCGTAGTAGAGAAAATAGTTTATTTTTAAATAAAGTTTATAAAACCAGTAGTACATACTTTGACTAAATTATAATGAAATTATAGGTTTTAGATCTAGCACCAAATTTATCACCAAACTATGGATTTCAAGTTAGTTGTAAATTGTTTTTTAAAAAAACAAAACTACCTATTTCAGCTTTAATTATGAATTGATTTTTAAAAATACTAATAATCAATGTTAAAACATTTTTGGTCACAGTGACAAGAAAACGGGGACGAAGAGAATATTACATCGTAAAACTCATATAGTTCCTAATTGAGTTGATTTACCTTGATCCCATTTCATAATCTACAGCTGGAACCTAATTATTTCCCTTTTACTAGTACTGACCCGTTGCTGTAAAACAGTGGGTTTGAAGAAAAGTGCCCGGTTTAGAATGGCCATCAAATACTTTCGGATCTATCACAAGGAAGCGTGCATGCATCAGCAGCACGCACGGGTGGCTGCCTGTTTGTTCGGCAGGCAGCGGGTACCTGACTCTGACGAAAGCGGCACACCGCACCGCACACATGTTCCCACTTGCTAGTCCCAAGGAACAGACCACCTACAAACGTGACCAACTCATTCTGGTCTCTGGACGTCGTCCATGCGCCACCTCGTCCATCGCCTTTCTTCCTGCGTTCTCAGTTCCCACCGCCCGCGCCGCTTGCCGAACAATGGTCGATAAGAGCATGTGCAATAGCAGGGCTATAATGCTATAAACCAGCTACAAACATATTTTAAAAAGATAAATAAGGAGAGAGAAGGACAGCGGACTATAGATTTATAACCAGCTGTAGCACGGACTTTAAGACACAGTGTGTATGACAGGTGGGACTAGTTATTAATAGTATAGCATGTAACTGTTGTATGAATGAGCTATTATATTGGCTATAAGTAAATTGAAGTTAGTAGTTGACTATAATATTAAACTTGCTCTAAATATTCTATTTTAAATCAAGATCGCACAAAACTTCATGGCATGTCGGGATAGGGCAGCCGGCCATCAAGAAGATGCTTGGCTGGGACTAATATTGCCACACATTTTTAACTAAGATAGTTAAGCTTAGTTTTGTCACACTTTTGTGGCAAACAAAATGACAAACTAAGCTTAGACAATGTTTGGCAAGAAAATAGAGTGTATGACATATGGGCCAGGTGGTTAAGAGTTAGATAAAATTGACTTGTGGCAAGAACCAAACACAGTGTACTAAAACTGTGGTTTGTCTACAAAACAGGCCCGCAGTTGCTGCCGCATGCGTAGAGCGTATCTCCGTCCGTGTTGGCCCATTCCGCGTGCGGTGTCATGCGGCGCTTGTGTTTTATCGCATCGATGCCTCCCCAAACAAGTCCAATCTACTCCAGAGTGTTGCCTGATTTACATGCTCATGTAAATTGTTCGCATGCAATGATGCAAATAAATTTGGGGACAGATTGTGAGGAATTTCTTAATCTCCATTACTAATGTCATTAAGTCGCACGCACGTTTAAATACTGAACAACTGTCAGCTGCAAAATCAATGAAAACGGCCGATACGTCCAAGATCCAACTGCGTTCGCTCGTTTCCGAGCACTATATATTATCGTTCTGGACATTGTCCATGCACCACCACATCCATCACCCTCTGTTTCTTCCTGCATTCTCACCGCCCTCGCCGCTTGCTGAACAATAATGGCCGATAGATAAGGAGATTATTGAAACAATGTTCTATCTAAAATCAAGATCGCACAAAACTTCATGGCCATATCAACACAAATACTGCATGACAGCATGTGACAGGATTTACAAAACTGAACGCCCTTGGAAACGGTTGTACCTATGGTTTTCACGAAAACGATTTCAAAACAGTTGATTCCCCATGAAATTCGATCAGTTTTTTAAAAAAGTAAATTATGTCTGAATTTTTTGAATCTGAATGAAGGTTTACCGAGTGGTTTGTGATCTCGAGCTTGCTGTAAACCTCAAGGTTTTCACGAAACCCATTTAAAAAAACCAATTACTAATGAAATTCAATCAAACTTTTATATAAAAAAAGTAGTTCTTTTTTTTGTTGGCTTTGAACAAGGTTTAACGAGTGGTTTGTGATCTCCAGCTAGATCTAAACATTCGGTTTCACAAAAGACCATTTAAAACCGTTAATTATCAATTTTCCTTTTTCAGAATGACTAAGGTTTGTGTTTGTGATCACGAGTCGGACTGAAACATCTGCTTTTGTGAAAAGAGATTTTCAACGGTTTTTGCATAACTTGGTACATGCTCGTACTACAAATATGCGTAAGGTTTCGTTCCAAAGAGAATAAATGTTTTACTAATTATGATCTTATTATTGTAGCAACTATAAATGTGCTTCAACAATAAATGTATACATTTTAATTTGTGCGAAACTATATAAATGAGGCGATATCCTGCATGGCTGCAAACATTTAATTTCCTCAAGGCTGTCCTGTGATCAGATAAGGAGGAATTGATTCTAAAAATTTCAATCACAAGTGGACGCATGGTGGACACAGTCTACGGCGGTCCACGGCAAGACAACCTGCGCCCAATAAAATGCCAAGCCACGCCACCAACGCGGAGGGGTCCATCGCGAGCTCCCCTCCCCACACACCACCTCACTCCCACTACGAGAGAGGAGGAAGCTCGCAATCATCGAATCAATGGCGGTTCGCCGCCGGCGACCCGGCCCCGTGGCGGCCGCCGTGCTGCTGCTACTCGCGGTGGCGACCCAGGCGGCGGCGAGCCCGATAAAGACGGTGGTGGTGGTGGTGATGGAGAACCGGTCGTTCGACCACATGCTGGGGTGGATGAAGCGGCTGAACCCGGAGATCGACGGCGTGACCGGCGGCGAGTGGAACCCGACGAACGCCAGCGACCCGTCGTCGGGGCGCGTCTACTTCGGCGAGGGCGCCGAGTACGTGGACCCAGACCCGGGCCACTCGTTCCAGGAGATCCGGCAGCAGATATTCGGGTCGGACGACGCGTCGGGGCCGGCGAGGATGGACGGCTTCGTGCAGCAGGCGCGGTCGCTGGGGGACAACATGACGGCGGCCGTCATGAACGGCTTCTCGCCGGACAGCGTCGCCGTGTACCGGGAGCTCGTCGGGGAGTTCGCGGTGTTCGACCGGTGGTTCGCGTCCGTGCCGTCGTCGACGCAGCCCAACCGACTGTTCGTGCACTCCGCCACATCCGGCGGCGCCACCAGCAACAACCCAGAGTACGTGCATTATTATTAACCTTCTCCTACTATTTCCGCGTGATATCGCTTTTGATGATTCGATATCTATCTTTGGGCTGGCCGCGACAAATGCGTTCTGATTCGATCGATATATCGTTTGCGTGTGGACGTACGTGATCGAATTCCAACCATCGTAGTATAGTTATTTCAATCTGCTGGGTTTGGTGGCCAAAATTATTGATGATGGATCAATGGTGTTCAGACTCGAGATGAGCTGTTGTTGCACTTGCACACTAGGATACGCACAAACTAAATGTGGCCGTAGTAGTTAAAAGAGTTGCATTTTGAACCAAACAGATGCCATCTTTTGCTTAATCTGTTCAATTTTGGATAGTGGTGATAGTTATTTTTCCTTTTAGCCATATTACTGATAGTTCTGCTAGCATAATTAACCTTGTAGAATCTGAACTGCGGTTGTACGTACAATATACTGTGGGTAGTATCTGAATTTTGAAATATATATACTGCGGGTAGTATCCGAAGTACTCACTAAGTTCAGGAATCAGTTGTCAACTAGCGGTCAAATTGCACCCTTTTTTTTTTCAAAGTCACGTGGCGATTTTACGCCTGCGCCGCTACACGCAATTAAGGGGATTCTCTGCTGCAAGCACAAGCTAGCTTCTTCTGCTGACGTACAGTAGAAACATTGCTAGAGTTCTCTCTGTCTTGTTCCTTTCCATTCAAAAGTACACTAGGATATCAGAGTCACACAGAGCAA
Organism: Oryza glaberrima; assembly: GCF_000147395.1. NCBI lineage: Eukaryota > Viridiplantae > Streptophyta > Magnoliopsida > Poales > Poaceae > Oryza > Oryza glaberrima. The sequence continues at coordinate 38,549,615 of NC_068326.1, read as the reverse complement.
TCACTGTATGTACCATTTTTGAGCGGTGCTTTGTGCTTCCCTGTACAAAATCTGAAAGAGAAAGATTGTACTAGGCAGAAAGCCGACCTACCAATACCATAGTAAAGTTTAAATTCTTGTGGTCGCTCAACGTTCTAGCTTGCACCTGCCATGCACAAAGATGATGGCGCCCAAATGGCCAAATCTTTTTTTCAATATGACAATGAATCCATTTGATGCCCGAGGTGACCTAATCAACTTGGGTTAGCTGAACGATTCATCAAAAGGAGCAAGTTTATCAGGATTGGGATACTATAAGATTTTCTTTTTTAAGTTTAATTAATATTTATATTAATTATATAGCCATTGTGTATAAAAAAATGTAGTAATGATATATATCATGCAAATAGAGACATTTATGAAGAGAAACCACGTTGGTTTTGATATATTTAACTGATTTTTATATAAATTTGAGCATATTTAGTTACATTATTTTCAAACCATGTTATTTAAAATAATATTTTGTAGTATCGTAGGGATCGTAGAATCGGGATACCACCTAAGATTTCGTAGGATCGTGTAGTAATGAATAGTAGGATCGAGATACTATGAAAATTAAGATACTAGGTGGGATCGATATCGTTTTGGCTTGGTATAGGATCGTAGTATCGTAAAATACTAGGATACGAATCGGATACTGACAACCTTGAAAAGGAGCATCACATGCCCTGCAACTGCAAGAGCACTAACATCGATTAGTCTCCTGTCGGCATCATCAAGATAGAACGATGCCAATTATGCCACTATCAGCACCAGGATTTGTTTGGAAAAGAAACTCATCATGCCATCCACTTGTCATTAGACAGGAGTACTACGGTACTAAGTTAAAAAAAAAACAATAGCACTAGCACGGATTTCAAATCGGGGTATATATGTCGCGGGCAACCTTTGATTAGTTAATTTTCTTATGGGCCGTGCGTTGTTGATTAATTCCCTGCTTTTGCCCTTCGCTTTTGCTGTCGCGTGCTCCAGACCATCGATCAGGTTAACGCATTACGGTGAACATGGATTAAATTAGTCACTAAGACATCGATGGCTGGATCCACCGTCCATGTGAAAGCAGTCGAGGGAAAGGAGGCACGCAACGTCGAGAGAATGGTGGTCCCCTTTCGATCCATGGCTGACTGACACTGCTCATCGTCTCGCTACTAACCATGGGTACAGTTTGAATGGCCCCACCTGACAGTGAAATAGATTTTAGTGACAAGAACCGGATCGGATCAGAAATACGTGTCAGGAGGCAAGACACACACCTGGCCTGCTGGCCCATGATCGGAAACCCTTAAAAAAACAAGTGAATGGTACAGTAATGTATTGCGGTGACAGCGCCAACCACGAATTGTGTCGGTGCGTGGGGTCTGGTGAGTCGTAAGAAACCGAGAAGATTCCTGGATTCCACCGAGTTCATGCCGTGTCAAGAAAAAAAAAATAAATTAAGAACTGGGCTACGGATTAGTAGTGCCTAATGGGCTACGAACTTAAGAGAAGAAAGAACAGTTTGGGCCGGTACATGGATTCGGCCCAATTCGGGCACTTGGGTTTTTGATGATCGATCAAACTAATAAAAACTTGGTTGGCGTGTGTGTTTTTGGTCGTGCAGGCTGCTGGCGAGGGGCTACCCGCAGCGTACAATCTTCGACAACGTGCACGACGCCGGGCTGTCGTTCGGGGTCTACTACCAGGACGTGCCGGCGGTGCTCTTCTACCGCAACCTGCGGAAGCTCAAGTACCTGACCAAGTTCCACCCGTTCCACGGCGCGTTCCGCGACCACGCCGCCCGCGGCTCCCTCCCAAACTACGCCGTGGTGGAGCAGCACTACATGGACTCCAAGTCCCACCCGGCCAACGACGACCACCCGTCGCACGACGTCTTCCAGGGCCAGATGCTCGTCAAGGAGGTGTACGAGACGCTCCGCGCCAGCCCGCAGTGGAACCAGACGCTCATGGTCGTCACCTACGACGAGCACGGCGGCTTCTACGACCATGTCCCCACCCCCGTCACCGGCGTCCCCAGCCCCGACGGTATCGTCGGCCCGCCGCCGTATAACTTCGCCTTTGATCGCCTCGGCGTCCGTGTCCCAGCCATCGTCATCTCCCCCTGGATCAACAAGGGTACAGGTCAGTGATGAGTAGTAACGACTATTTTTGCTGTTACTGTGCCTAACTAAGCTTTGACTGCGTGCCTGCTTAATTAGTGTGTTTTGAACTGACAATTGTTGTGTTGATATTTTTCAGTTGTTCATGGGCCAAACGGGAGCCCAACCGCGACGTCGGAGTACGAGCACTCGTCCATCCCCGCGACCGTGAAGAAACTCTTCGATCTGCCACAGGATTTCCTGACTAAAAGGGACGCCTGGGCTGGAACGTTTGAGAGTGTCGTGCAAGGCAGAACTGAGCCAAGGACGGATTGCCCAGGTAAGACGGCCATGTTCAGTTGCGTACTGCGAATGTATGTAATGTAGTAATAGTCTTCAGAAGTTGTTCACTTGGCACTGCCTTTTTATCCTTGATGCAAAATGCAGAGCAACTCCCAATGCCGATGAGGATACGGCTGACGGAGGCGAACGAGGAGGCGAAGCTGAGTGAGTTCCAGCAGGAGCTGGTTCAGCTGGCGTCGGTGCTCAACGGGGACCACCAGCTGAGCAGCCTGCAGGACACGATCAGGGACAGGATGAACGTCAGGGAAGGCATCGCGTACATGCGGGGCGCTGTAAAGCGCTTCTTCGAGGCCGGCATGTCAGCCAAGAGGATGGGCGTCGACGACGAGCAGATCGTCAAGATGAGGCCATCGCTCACCACCAGGACATCCCCTGCGATCGAGCAACCATAGAAATAGAAACAAGAGCAATAGAAGCAAATAAGGATACAGGTTTATTATATATGCTGAAAAAGAAAAAAAAATCATGGTGCTTGCATATATGTAGCAGAGCCAGCAAGGAGTGCTTTGTTCTAGAATTAGTTGAGATCTCTCATGGATCGATCTATATACATGGCCGGGCTGTACTGTACAAATTGATGAAACGTTAATTATTGGCTTAGTATACAGATCGATCGATTGCAGTGCACTTGGCATTTTAGCAATATAAATTCTCTTTCTGACAGAATAAAAACTACTCTGCTCTACACGAGGAGCAAATAAAGAGTATTAGGTAAGGTGGGTACTCCCCCGCAGCAGGGATGCAAGCGGGGCAGATAAAAGGGTTTTTTATGCGGGTAGTGGGACTATCCACTTGCATCCCTACCCCGCAACTGAAAGTTCTTTTTAGCTACTGACTAGTAGCTTATGATGGGAATATTTTTAAAATGCAAAATAATATGTGTCGTGCAATTTTCTTTTATATAAGTTTATCTAAAATCAAATAAATCTGTATTTTATTCAGAACAGTTAATTCTTTAATTTATTGTAAGCTAATCATTCACCATCTTAACGGCTTTCGAATTGACTGTTAGTTTAACCGATAGTTCGAACTCAGTCTTCGGCCTAACCGACCATACCGAATATTCATATGTTGTGCTGGGTTGCTTCTTGACTCTACCTTTCGTTATTGGTGGTCTGGCTACCTGGTTCTAGACTTCAAGCAGGTCTCGTTTGATGCCCCGTAGGATGTCTTGCTGTTACAGTAAAATTGGCGAGTTAATTAGTTCATATACTGATGATCGTGCACAATATTCAAAGATGGGGCAACCAAAGGTTGTAAAAACCTATTTTGTAGCTCAATATAAAGGGTTGGACGGTAGAATCAACAAAAACTCTAGGCTTGTCAGCTAGCTTGAGAACTCTTAAGATGCACTTGATAGTATAGTGGCAAATGGTATATAGTTTTAACTTCAAGATTTTTTATTCAATCTCCAACATATTCATAATTTCTTCTTAAAAAAAATATTTGGAGGGACATCTCTTCCTCCAAATCTCTATTTTTCTTTAGCTCGAGAACACCACATAATTTGTGAACCTTTTATACAGTGGCCAAGAGTAGGAGTAGGTTTGTTATTCTTCGGTAGGTTCCAACTTGTATACGTACGTGACCATTTTTTTTTATTTTCCTGATTCCGAACACACCCGGACACGCCGATTGTACATAGAGACTCTGGTCGATCGCGGACGATAGATTTCTCACGTCTATCGGGGCCCGGTACTCATACGCCGACAAAGTATCTTCGATGCGTGGAATAATTCCGTCATCGTTGGAGTGCACATCCCATTGCATGAATGCATGGATCGTCCATGTGCTCTGCCTGAGCAGAACACAGCAGCATCCATAGCTAGCAAGCACAAACGCGATCGATGAGTGAGTATGCCTTGAGCTCCTCATCTCGTCGCATGCATGCAGCACTAGGGCACTAGCTCCTGCCTCCCGCAAACCCCCATCGATCATCCCACTATCCCAATACCAACCACCAACACCATGGAGTACGTACAGTCTGTGCAGGTCACACTCGTACACCGCAAACGCGGCAACTGCGCAGCAGCCACATGATCTGGAAGAGGCGATCTGGATCGAGACTTCGAGAGCTGACCGAGATAGCATGCAATGCAAAGGCTACATGCACCAAGGACCCACAGGCATCGCAACAATTTCCCTTCAGAGTATGGGTAGGCGAAGTTGGAAATTATTTTTTGAGAGAAATGTTACCTCCTTTAATCTTGATAACATTTGATTGGTCCAATCCTTCAACCGGTCCGAAAAAAAAAAGAAATTTTACGATCTCAAGAAAGTACATGAAGGTACTATGATGTTATACTAAAATTTTTAATATCTACAAAATATTAGACTATAAAATATGATATCTTCTGATACATTTATAAAACCGATAAAATTATCTTTTCTTTAAGCTCTGTACAACTTGCCAATATGTTTTACCCCAATACAACGAAAAATAATTTTAGGATAAAACTTTTAAAATTCTACCTTTATTGTACAAAAGCTAAGCCTACATGAAACAAATGAAAACAATAAATTAATTCAAAAATGAGTTCTAAAATTCAGACATGCCGTGGCCATTTTTGTTGTTCTAGGCTAGCTATTATCGTTCACGGGTTGTCATGACAAACTCTTCCTCCTAATCTCTAGAGCACATGCAATTGAAAACGGACGGCGAAATACTTTTAGCAAGTCACCTAGGTGAATATCCAACTATTTATTACATGTCAACTAGTTAAATGGTTAAAAAAATTTTATAAGATAGATACTTATGCAATATGTTACCCCAGACATGCAATTTTAAATTTAATTTCTACAAGTTGTAACAAAAATAAAAAATCGAACTCTAATTACTTTAAGTTTATTGTTTTTATTACAATTTATAGAAATCGAATTTAAATTTATATATTTGTGAAGGGATAACATATCAATCTATCTTATCATTTTCTAAAATTTGTTATACTCATTTAGTTAACATATAATAAACGAGTGGATATCCTCGATTAGAATCCATCTCAACAGATGTATAATTTTCCTCCTCGCTTCATTTTCTTTGCCGAGTGTATGTATGATGGTAAGGGAGTAACTTGAAGCATAACAAAAGGGCACATCATATTCAAAACATACCTGTTTTGCATTGATGTGGATATTTCTCTTTCTAACCACCCAGTGACAAAGTATTTTACGAACTGTGATTGACAGTTAAAGGATCAAATTGGATAGGTAGGAACGGATCATCTCATTCCATCCACGTCTCATAGGAACGAACTCCCGTATGAACTGCTATATATACACCACCATCTCCAAGCCAGCTCCTCGCATCACACTAGCTTGACACGCCCTCAATTTCTCACACCAGAAGCAAAGCAATCATGTCACTCCTTGCATTACCACTCCTAGCCTTCTTGTCCATATTCTTGACTCCTACAACTGCAGTGAGCAGCTCAACGCTGCAGCTGGCACGTTCTCACTCGGTGACGCCCAATGCCGGGGCGCCGCTCAGCGCGTGGGCCGCGTCCGTAGCCGCCCAGTCGGCGGCGGACACGGCGCGCATCGTCAGCATGCTCACGTCGGGGGCGGGGCCTCTGACAACCAGAGCCAAGCCCAAACCCAAGAACAGGGCAAACCCACCCGTGCCGATCGCGCCGGGGCGTCAGATCCTCAGCATCCCGAACTACATCGCCCGCGCGGGCCTCGGCACGCCGGCGCAGACGCTCCTCGTGGCCATCGACCCCAGCAACGACGCGGCGTGGGTGCCATGCAGCGCCTGCGCGGGCTGCGCCGCCTCGTCGCCGTCCTTCTCCCCGACGCAGTCGTCCACGTACCGCACCGTGCCCTGCGGCTCGCCGCAGTGCGCGCAGGTGCCCAGCCCGTCCTGCCCCGCGGGCGTCGGCTCCTCCTGCGGGTTCAACCTCACCTACGCGGCGTCCACGTTCCAGGCCGTGCTCGGGCAGGACTCGCTGGCCCTCGAGAACAACGTCGTCGTGTCGTACACCTTCGGGTGCCTCCGTGTCGTCAGCGGCAACTCCGTGCCGCCGCAGGGGCTCATCGGCTTCGGCCGCGGGCCGCTCTCCTTCTTGTCGCAGACCAAGGACACGTACGGCTCCGTGTTCTCCTACTGCCTCCCGAACTACAGGTCGTCTAACTTCTCCGGCACACTAAAGCTCGGCCCCATCGGGCAACCCAAGAGGATCAAGACGACGCCGTTGCTCTACAACCCTCATCGCCCTTCACTCTACTACGTCAACATGATCGGGATCCGCGTCGGCAGCAACGTCGTGCAAGTCCCGCAATCCGCGCTCGCGTTCAACCCGGTCACGGGCAGCGGCACCATCATCGACGCCGGGACAATGTTCACGCGGCTTGCCGCCCCGGTGTACGCCGCCGTGCGCGACGCGTTCCGGGGCAGGGTGCGCACGCCGGTGGCCCCGCCGCTGGGCGGGTTCGACACGTGCTACAACGTGACCGTCTCGGTGCCTACCGTCACGTTCATGTTCGCCGGGGCGGTCGCCGTGACGCTGCCGGAGGAGAACGTGATGATCCACAGCTCGTCGGGCGGCGTCGCGTGCCTGGCGATGGCCGCGGGGCCCTCGGACGGCGTGAACGCGGCGCTCAATGTGCTGGCCAGCATGCAGCAGCAGAACCAACGCGTGCTGTTCGACGTCGCCAACGGCCGCGTCGGCTTCTCCCGTGAGCTTTGCACGGCCTGATCGATCACTGTGCGAATTGCGTAATTGTATTGTACGTACGTACTAGCTTGGCCGTCAGGCGTTCGACTTTTGGCTTACCATTCATGAGCTCATGCCACAGTTCATCTAGTATGTTATTTTTAAACGCTGAGTTAGTAAATAAGGATTGTAATAGGTGATTTCGTGTGGGTTAAATCAATTATGTAGCATATGTGATACTGTATGTGGCTTGTTTGGTCCTTGTCTCGTTAGAGAATGAAAACGATCCGATTAAATTCAAGCTGCCCGTCTAGCCCAGTCGGCAGAGCGCAAGGCTCTTAACCTGGTCGTGGGTTCGAGCCCCACGGTGGGCGTTCTCCTTTTTTTTTTTTGTGTTCTTTTTGCCAGCACAAGCCCAAGCCTCCCAAGGAGAGAGTTCGGCATACAAACACGCGACTTTATTTAAGCAATAACATATCAACGAACTGAATAAATACCTTAGTAAAACTTAGGTTTGGTCAGTGCTAGCAGTAGGCAAAGCATTCTTTCTCTCGGTTCTGCACCTACTTTATTTCAGCAATAACATACAATCAACAAACTGAACTACACCGAGTAACTGTAAAAGTAGGCACAAATTCTTCCCACTTCTGGTTACGTGATTTCTGTCCGCGGTTCCGCTCAGTGAACGACCTGTAGTCCAGCTAGCTAGCTGGTCGCCCAAGACGATGCAGATGCTACACATCGCCTACCCCACTAAACGAAAAGTTAAGGCTCGATCGTGTTGGTTAAAGGCTTAAAGCTCAGTTCTTCGGTCAGACCACATGGATCCATATAATCTGCCACAACATTACTTGCAATGTCTTTTCAACTTACTGGATTTGGCGGAGAGGTAACTAGCCAGCAACCAGCTGTTGACCATAGTGGCGAATGTTGAAGCAAAATTTAGGGCCTACCGATAAAATAAAGCAAACTATGTATCTTTCAAGAAAAATACTCCCTCCGTTTCAAAATATTTGACACCGTTGATTTTTAATACGTGTTTGACCATTCGTCTTATTCAAAAAAAATATACTCCCTCCGTTTCATAATGTAAGTCATTCTACCATTTTCCACATTCATATGGAGGTTAGTGAATCTAGACATATATATCTATATAGATTCACTAACCTCTATATGAATATAGGAAATGCTAGAATGACTTACATTATAAAACGGATGGAGCAAGTAATTATTTATTCTTTTCATATCATTTGATTCATTGTTAAATATACTTTCATGTACATATATAGTTTTACATATTTCACAAATTTTTTTAATAAGACGAACGGTCAAACATGTGCTGAAAAGTCAACGGTGTTAAACATTTTGAAACGGAGGGAGTATATGTTAGCGTGTGTACGTCGATATCAGAGATCCGATGGGACCCCCTCCTCTGAGTTCGGCTGAGGGGCTAGTCGCATCAGATGGACAGCTTGGGCCCCTATTCGAAGTGAAACAGATGAACAAGTGAGAATTATACAGGTTTGGAACACTTGGAGGGGTAACACTGTACTCGTGTTGTTTGTTGGATTCCACATCTAACTCCTGTGAAGGATCTTACAAATTTATCAACTATTCAGAGTAGTTCCTCTTCCTGTTTCTTTTGGATTTCCTGAGAATTTCATAGAATCCGTTGAAGTCTCTCATCTTTAGGCTCCAATCTCCTTCGGCCTGGTCCCAATTCTCCACTTATATTTCTTCCAGGGACACCACATGACAGAAGTTCAAGGGAGAGGTCAACTTTATAGGGATTTGGTATGAAAAATATTGTGTCGGTAACTCCCTATGTCACCCGCTCTATCAGTATCAGGGCAGGCACGGATAGAGCTCATTGGGAATGGAGAGTGATAAACGTCTGCCATGCATCACCGCTCGATCCACTTAGGAAAGAGAGAATAAGAGTTATCGCTCATCAACTTAGGAAAGGGGGAATAAGGGTAATGGCAACAGAGATCAATGGAACTGGCAAACCAAACTTTGTCGATAAGGGGCTATTATCATGGGTTCTCGTTTGGACAAGATGATACCTGTGAGGTACCACGTGATATTTTTTATATGTTATGTTTATACCTTTGGTATATTTTGATACCTGTCGGTACCAGCACGAGGAAGAAAGCTAGATGGATATGCATCTTGTTGCCACCCTGTGCTCGTCGCGTCGTTACATGCACTGGCCTCCACTGTCCGCTTCTTGTTGCTCCGCCTTCTGCCCCCATGCCGTTAGCATTCTACTCGCATCGCTATCGTTGGGTTGTCATCTGCTACCTCCGTCCTCTCGGCAAATAGAAGGGAGAGAGAATCCATCGCTTGTTTATGTGTGAGCCGCCCAACCGCATCGTCCCTCATGTCTCCCTCTGTGTGTGTGTGTGTCTATTCACGGTTTTACCAGCATACGTGCAGGGCACAGAATACGGTGCGTAGCATTTCTGTTTCGATAAAGGCTATGTTTAGATTCCAACTTTTTTCTTCAAACTTCCAACTTTTCAGTTACATCAAACTTTCCTACACACAAATTTCCAACTTTTCCGTCACATAGTTTCAATTTCTTCAAACTTTCAATTTTGGCGTGGAACTAAACACAGCCAAACATGGATATAGTAGCTTTTTATTTTTATTTTTTTGAGAGGGGCATGACATATAGCTTTGCGAGGGTTAAAATCGCGAGAAAAGGCAGAAGAATAGCAGCTTCGGACAAATTGGGCCCAACGATGCCGTGGCATGCGCCCAAAATTGGTTTAGGTCGATTGGATGGCCTAGAAATTGCTGGGCTGGGTTTTGGTCGATTTGATGGCCCAGAAATACACATCGCCATGGGCTTATCGCCATAGTCCGTGACCGACACCACCTTTTGTGCTGAATCGACCGAAACTGATTTTGCTCCTACTCCACGGAGTACAGCAAACGGCGATCGCATCCATTCCAGTTGATACAGGTTGTGCCTGCAAAGGCTTGGCATGAGGCAGCGCACCCATGATACTCCTACTGGGGAAGGGTTGGTCCATGGTGCGCCGCGCCGCGCCGTTTAGCACGTGAGAGGAGACAGGCGACTGAGGCAGGGTCTTGATGGTGAAGGGCAATGGGCCAGCTTCGCCGTACCGTACGGTGCACGCAGGCCGGCATAGTGATGGATTGCAGGCCCAGCCCGTCAACCAGGCCGGTGCATCCCCACTGAGTCACTGACACACACACACACACCGATTCGATTCGATCGCCTTTCCGTGCACCTGCTTTAAAATCGTCGCGTACGGCCTCGGCATCTCTCTGTCACCTCACGCTGACGCGTGCTAAGCCCAAGGCCGGGGAGGCGTCGGATCGGATCGGATCGATTGTCTGGCTGGTGCCACGTAAATCGTCGTCGCTTTCTTCCACCATGGGCGGCTTTCGCTTTAGCGATCGTTTGACTCGAGAAGACACCGCACCTTGCAAGTCGAGAGCTGCTTTTTCTGCGTGAGAAAGACACACCGGGGATGGATGATCACGTGAAGTTGGGTCGAGCACCGCGATGCAGGCAGGAGCAGGAGTGGAGAGGAGAGCGTGTTTTTGCAAGTGGAGTAGGGGACGGCGCGGGGACGTGTCGGCGTTGAGGGAGGCGACGGATAAGACGGCTGCGGTTGGACCGGAGGCCGGCTGGTGCAGTGCAGTGCAGGCTTTAATAAGGTAAGGCAGGGGCACGGCGGGGTGGTGTTGGGCCTGCGCGTCCGGTGGCTTTTGGCAGGGTTTAGTTATTGTGGTCGTTGTCAGGACGCGTAGATAAAACAAAAGAAAAGAAAGGCGGCCAGCGCCGGCTGCGGATGCGCCTGGCCCGGTCCCCTCCAGCTCCTGCCCGCGCGGGGCTCGAGGCGCCCATCCGCACAGTCTCTCTCTCGCCACGCCGCGCGCTCTCCTCGGGAACCGCCGCGCCAAAGCCCTCCTCTCCTCGTCGTCGCCGCGCCGCTCGACCAACTTCCACCTGCGCCTGCGCGCTTGCACCTGCGCTGCGTCTCCCTCCCTCCTCGCGCCAGCGCCAGCGCCAGCAGTGCGCGCGGTTCCGCGCCGAAAGTTTCTTTCCCCGTGCCCGGTGGCGGTCGGTGGTGGGGTGTGTGGTGCCCAGCAGGGCCACCACATCGCGCGTCTGCCTGCGACTCCGCGTGCAATGTATGCATACTACTGTGCCTAGCCGAAATACGGTGGTTAGATACGATAACGTGCACGTTAGATGGGCGCTCCCTTCCGCCGCCGCTACTCCCAGTTTTCGATTTCCTTGATGATGCCGCTACTATGATCGCCAACTGCCGCACTTGGTGGTTCGCTACTTCGTAACTGTGTATGATACTACATTCTTTTTAAAAATTATGAAACGGACGTTTAATCCTTCATTTTATTAAAAAAATTAATATAGTATATAAAAGTATATATTCAAAATTACTAAATTTTATTTGATGATAAAACAAGTCGCAACATAATAAATAATATTTATATTTAATAAAATAAATAATTAAAAATTATATCAAAAGTTAGCAGTGTTATATATTTTAAAATATATTTTCAAAAGCAAATGATATTTAAAAGTCAACGTATAGCATTGATCTGTGCTACAGTAGGATAGTTTGCTGCTGATATATCAGCTAGCTTGTTATTTTATGCAATAATTAAAGGTTGTTCCTCCGTTGAACACAAAGGCCTTATTCGTTTTGAAGGATTCCTAAAGGAAATCTCAATTCCTTTGGAATAAGCACTATTCATGCATTCGGTTTGTAGGATTCAAAGGAAAATTTTCCATAGGAACAATATTCCAATCCTCTAATCCTCCAAAATGTACTAATTCCATAGGAATGAAAACATCTACTCTATCCTCTTTTGTTTAGCTCGGTGGAGGAAAAATTCCTGTGTTCCAATCCTTTGTTTTGCACGTGCATTTCTACATTATTCGTACGTTTTTCCTATTCCTGTGATTTGGAAATCCTGTGAACCGAATAAGCCCAAAATGTTTGCCGTATATTTACCCGTGCAAGAAAACAATTAACGTGGCAGTAGAAGTAATGTCAAAACATTCATTTGCAATTGTACAGGTTCCTTGATGCACCACGGTACGGTTAATTCCAGTGCATACGAAGTACGTATACGGTACATATTTACTGTATGAGTCCTGCTATACATACGACTCTATCATCCGACCCGCATCCGACCATGGCTCATCTACCAATGGTGCGTCCAATTTTTCTCCATACAAGCTAGTTTTTATCCATGTGGGACCAGACAAGTAACAACTAGAGAACTAGTCGGACAAGGGATTTTTCTCCATGCAAGCTAGTTTCTGTCCATGTGGGACCAGGCAAGTAACAACTAGAGAATTAGTCGGACAAGGGTTGTACGCACTGGTCATATGTATAGCCATTTCCTTACTGTATTATGTGTTCAGTCGAGAGCATCCGATTCTAAAACATGATTAGGGTACAGTTGTGATGCATTTCCAGTACGATGTTAAAGCCTGTTGCCTCGTTTGCCGAAACGGCCCAAGTAGAAGGTGACCGACGCGCTGGCAGGCCCCTGCCACATCCATCCAGCGATGACCTTGAGACGCGATGCAGCTCGCACACATCTCGAACCCACTTTCCTCCGACTGTGACACTTGTACAACATCCTTCTTACTACGCCCAAAACATTTCTGGCATCCGTTCATTTCTGGCGACCCATTTCTGGCATCCGTTCGATTAGGACAGCAAAAACGAAAACGATGAGACGAAAGGAAAAGAAGAAAGACTTGTTCTAGTCCTGCGATTGCTGGTGATCGACTGCAAGTGCAAAAGGCGCCACCGTTAATAGTTGTTCAGTGACAGTGAGTACAGTAGCTCGATCGCTAGCTAGCTATAGCACGTCATTAACAATGGCGATGGCTCAGCAAGTTGCCGATTAATTATGCCGATCCGTACGCGGTTTACCGCCCGATCGAGCGGCGCGCAACCAGCTCAGCGATCCCAGTTCTTTTTTTTTTTACCCTGCGGCTCGTGACAAGCACGGAACGTGACGGGGTTTTACTCTAGTTTTAATGGGTCCGACACTGATCGATCGGGGCTCTGTCTTTCCTGACTCTGATCTTTAATTGGGACCAATGAGCAGCGGAATGATGGGATTAACCGGGCAGAAAGGGCTCGTGATCTGCGTTGCAGGCTGGTAGTAGGCTGGAAATTTTACTACAGTACTGTATTGAAGTTACTACAGGTACCGGTGGATACAGTGCTACAGAACCTCTCACCAGTCGTTTCTAACCTGCACAATAGTAGTAGTCAGGAGTTCACCCACAATCCTCACAAATTCTGTAACCTAGTCAGAGTACTACAGTAATGGTTTTAAATTATGTGTTTCCACCCGTTAATCTTGTTTTTTCTACTCCTATATTGACTGTTAATTTTTATATACAAGCTATTACAGTAATGCAAATGTCAGAAGATTATACAATCTTTAGTACAGTGATTTTTACTATATATTGACAGGATGCATCCAATTCAAATGCACGGATATATCGGCTTGAAAAAATACATTCCATGCAATAGTTATGGAGAGGTAGTCATATATATCCTTGACTTTTTATCTTAATCTTTTTTTAAAAAAGGAGGTTAAAAATACTTAAATCATGGGTTATTTTTTAAAAATAAATCTGTTGTCATTGCATCGCCACATCGCGACAGTATTTCAGTATGCTGTCCGAAAGGCAAACACCTACTGCTAGAAATAATTAAGCTACTCCTTATAATTTTCTTACTCAGTCAATTAGAAATATCTTCAAGAAAATTCGAGATATAGGAGTAGAACTTAATCTTGTTGCCCCACAATTCGGGATTGGCTACTCTCTCGTTTGTCATGCATGCACATTTTTTTCTCAAACTGTTAAACCGTGTGTGTTTTGTTTTTTTAAAAAAACATCGGTACTAAAATAAGATCATCTCTCCCCCTCTTGTTTATTCCAAATTAAGATTATTTTTAAGTAATCATTCCATTGGATCGAATTTGTGAAAATAGGAGACAAATACATCAAAACTAGATAAATTGAGGGACCAATAGTATTGGGATTAATTTATGAAATGGTTAGTCTTTTTGCTTTTGTATTGGCATGTGTGGGATGGGTGAAAATAAAATTATTTTTGGATGGAGGTTGTATTTTCTATATAGGAGTTTTTTTTTAAAAAATACAAACAAATCTATTTTCTATGTTTATGATACTTAATATATTTAGTTAATTACTATGTACATTTAGTAATGCCTCATCTGGTTTTTGTACCGTTAAAAGTCTATGCCAATTGACAAGAAGCCACTCCAGATGAAGCCTTAATTGTACTAGTACATACCTACGGCGCCATTAACATCTCTTTTTAATAGATGATGTCGTTGATTTTTGTCACACGTCTGACTATTCCTCTTATTCAAAAAATTTACGTAATTATAATTTATTTTGTTGCGAGTTGTTTTATCACATAAAGTAGTTTAAGCATGATTTAAAATTTTTTGAATAAGATAAATGGTCAAACATGTGTTCAAAAGTTAACGACGTCGTTTATTGAAAAACGAGTACTTGGCAAAGATTGAGAATCGAGTTGTTAATGATGATACATTTGCAAATGTTAATGGCGCGTGTTCTTGGAATTTTGCGACCATATATAATTCTACTAGTACAACATTGGAGTACTGGAGTATAACGAAAGGGCAATTTCTCCTTTAATCGATGTACTCCATGGTTCGAACCACACAAAGAAAAGGTTGCAGTTAGCTCGCCATCATGAACCACACATTGGCAGAGAGACAAAAAGAAAAGGAAAAGAGCAACGCGTACAGTGTCAACTCGATACAGTAAAAGGCCCCCGATATGATGCCGGCTGCGTCGTCAGTGGGAGGCGGTTCGGAAAGGAAAGCCTGTGTTACGATCGATAGTCCATTTGCCTTCTCGACAAAGCAATTCTCTCCCTGCGCACGCGCCGTCAAAATTAGCCCCAAGCTCACCGGTTGTGCACACAAATTGCCGCACCGCGTGTGCAGGCAGGCGGCCGCTTTTGCGAGAGTGAGACGGGACAAGCCGTGCACTAGGACCCAGCTGTGTGTGAGAAAGAATGAAATTAACTTTGGTTAAAAGAAGGGTATACGATGGCAAGAAGACTCTCTCCTCCAGTATGTGAAGTGTGGTGCTGGACAATACTACCACCAAGTACACGGCGCTGATCTTGAAGCCCCCCAAAGTCCAACTTGGTTTTGGTATGTCAACCACGGTGCATGCAATAAATTGTGCACCGGGATTATGAGAGAGAGAGAGTGTGTGTGTGTGCATGTCTGACTGTGACAGCGTCGCTGGCAACTGGCAAAGGACCACGGAGTCAGACGCGGCTCATCACGCTGCCGCAGCATCGACCGATCGATCAATGGATCGGCACGGTGCTCTAGAATTCCATCGCAATTCGCGACGCCCGGCTAGCAGTGCACCCCGGATGGAATCGCGGGGTTTGGAAGAAGAACCCAAAACACCCAATGCCCAATGGAGTGAGCAGCGCATTAGCAGTACGTGTCACGAGACGTCAGATGAGTTAAAGCGAGCGATGGAAGATTGGAGGGAGAGGAAGTCGTTGAGATGAAGGTGGAGCGCGACAAGCCGGGCTAAATTCACGGAGGTTGGTGGTGGGGGGCCCCTGCACTGCACTGCACGTACGGACTGTGCTGTGTGCAGTGCAGCCGATCGAAGATCTCCAATAATTGGCGCGCCATCCGCTTTACCGCAACGCGATCGACGCAAACGCAGCCGAGGCACGCGACGCGCAATAATCGGCGCGTTAATTTGCTTGTGTACACGGTGCAGCGATCCATCGACTTATCCCGTCGTCCGGGATAAATGCATCGAGCAACCTTCACGCTCCCCTACTACTAGTAAATGGCAGTAAAATCGAAAGAGCTCACTGCAAGTACGGGGGCTCTAGCCATGTGTCCTACTACATGGATCAGACCCGTCGATCATATTATGCTCCTGTAGCAAGCATCTACTGCTGCAGCGTACTACGTTTGCTGCCACCAACGCCGCTTTCCTCATTGTGTATAGACAGCCACGCTAATACTAGTAGGCTATACCCAGGCTTACTGATCCAGCGTCAAACAGTTGGTTTCGTCCTACAGTATATGGCAACGTGTTCGCCCTACACTGTGACCTGTGTGCCCTACAATGGCATGCATGCTGCTGTTCATGGCGCGGCGCCGGCGTTCGATTCGCCGGGACTCCAACTCCGGTCCGGCTGGCCGGCCGGATCGACTACTGTTTTGGGAGCTGATCGATGAGGCCGTTATTAGGCAGGGAGAGGGCATGCAGCTGGCAGAGCGCGCAGGCCGATCGAGGCAGTAATTACACGCCACTAACATCCAAAACACACGCGGTCCCATCCTGTCCAGGCCTTACTACTGCCTTGCTTACCCGTACCGCTCCAATAATTTCCTTTTGTATGGTAATGCCGCTGCCACCGCATTCGCCCCGAGTTTGACCAAAAAAAAAATGGGGGGTGGTGTTTGTAACGATTTATTCCTTGCTGAAATACTAGATTATATTTTTAAAAAAGATTAAACTTTATCCCAAAATTTATCGAATGTATATTCACTTTAATTTGTTACTACTAACATGTAATTATAATATAAGTTCAGTGTAAATCATATGTAACTAAACAAAACTTGTACTGCAAAGGGAGAGTGTGTACACGCGTATCCTCTAGATCACAGGATTGACTCTCCCACATTCACGATTTTCTGTCTCCTCCGTCAAGCACAAATCTTGGTACCATCCAACAGCCAATAAATCAATAAATTCCCTCTCAAACTACCCGTCCGCAAGCGGACAACAAAATTAGAAAATTGTTGTTTTCTCCACAACTTTACACAGAGCTACAATTTTAAAATAGTATAATTTTAATTATATACACTATAGTTCTTACTTAATTTCTTTTCCTGGTAGACTGGTACCACCTCTGTCTAACAAAAATTCATTTCTAAGTATGCGCATAGATAGAGTCGTATTTATCCATACATAGCTATAAATGAAGTATTTTTGAGATTGAAGTAGTAGTGTAGTACTTCCTGTTTTGTGTACAACTATTGCTTCAGTTTTTCAAAATTACATTTGGTATTTTACATACAACATATATATATGAACCCATAATGTAACGGTGCATATCTTTTACCGTTTTCATCAATTGACATGGTATTATCTAAAAAAAATCAATTTACATGGTAATTTATATACCACCCGAGTGGACTTATGGCTCCTTTTCAGCATCTCGAGTCAAATTAAAATGTTGCCGAAAAAACTACCAAGATGTTATTCCCCTCTATTCAACAATATATTTGACATGGAGTAGTAGCAAATGCAAATCAAATATGAGATGCAAGAGGTGGATGGTTTCAACTGCCGTGCCAGTCCTGTATTCAATCACAAACACACTCACAGTTTTTTCTTAATTAAATAATGTTTGTAGGTATGTCTTTCCCTTCAAATCCTTTTTTTTAAAAAAATCAAATACTATTAATACTTATTTGGGTTTACGGAAAGGAACTGTAGTGACTGATTTGAATACTCCTATATGAATACAAACACAAGACCTTGGTACTCAATTTTTTAACGACGGATCGGACAAACATCGCAGCTGCTTTGTGGAGCTTTGCAGTGGATGGCAGCGTGGACGCTTTCCTTAACCTTGCCCCTTTTGGTACGGACAGTTTGTTTAATCACGGCGATGGCGCGAGAATATATGATTAGCTAGCCACCTAAGGTTCCAGCTGCACTAATCTCCCGGAGCTGATCGTATAGTTTAATCCGAGTAGCGTGCCCATCATTTGCCCAATCGGTTTAGTTTATTGCCGACGCCGGAGCGAAAAGACGAAATGGTTGTTTAGTTTAGCAATTATTTAACCGATCGTGCTACGGGAGCAAACTGGCGGAGAATCTCACTTGGCTTTTTACCTCTCGCCGCGGGATGCTCCCTCCTCGTCGTACACGAACACCATTTCTCAGGGCTTCCTCCATGTACTGCAAACAAAGTATTTTTAATGTCTATATTTACTACTTTACGTATACAGTACTAGTAGCACTAGATCACAAAAAACGGACACACTGATTGCTAATTAAGACTATTTAGATTCTAACTTTTTTTTCTTTAAACTTTAAACTTTTTCGTCACATCGAACTTTTCTACACAGACAAACTTACAACTTTTCAAAAAAAAATTCCATCACATCGTTTCAATTTCTTCAAACTTTCAATTTTAACGTGAAACTAAACACCACCTAATTTTATTAGGTTCTACTTTTGCCTATTTTCCGTCTACTAAAGTGGAGGGCATATAGAAATATTCTAGAACCCAAATAAAAATATGAATAGGTTGCACATTGGGCTACATCTTTTTACCATGGTTGATGGTTGCACACATTGGACCAAACTTCGTTCAACATTTTCACTTAAAATCAGATTTTATTACCAAAATGTTATATATGGATCAATGGCCCACCTGTCAAGGATGTCGTACAATTAGAAAAAAAGGGAAAACATGATGGAAAGGTACCAACAATTCATCTTGTACCATGCCGGTGTGCTTCTCTCCTCTCTATGTTTGGGCAGCGTGGATGGAGGTCTAGTTGAAGCCTCAGGGCAACACAAGGGATATTGAGCTCAAGGATGAAGCATGATGGTATAGGTCAAGTCGTGGGGGAGGTGGAGCTCAAGCACGATCCGATGGAGGTGTGAGCAGAAGTCGAGCTCAAGCACAGTAGTGCACCATGGAGGTTGAGATCGATCAGTAGGTGATTCAGGCACAGACTAATAAGGAAAAATCTTTCTTCCCCATCTGTTTTTTTTTAAATAACAGATAAGCCAATATATAAGTAATATATACAGCCAAAAGTAATACTAGTGTATACACTCCTCATCTCATAATTGAGAAAAAGAAAACAAATTAAAGAAAAAGACTAAAAAACTACTACCTCCGTTTCAGGTTATAAAACTTTCTAGCATTGCCCATATTCATGTAGATGCTAATGAATCTAGACATATATATATATATATATATATATATATATATATATATATATATATATATATATATATATTTATTAACATATATATAAATATAGGTAATTTTAGAAAATCTTATAATATGAACTGAGGAAGTAAGCTTCAAGCTTTTCCTCATTGCTCCAAACTTCAAGACAAAACGAAGATCCACCGCCATGCTCCCTCGCTGCCCTTGCAGCCACCACAGAAAGCTCCTGTATTCTGCGATGAGCATATGAAAGGAATTGGACTAGTCCATCAGCCACCTCGTCATCACCAAGCACCAATTAAGCGCGCCCAGACAACCTACATCTTCAAAGCACGAACGAGTACACTGGCATTATACGGTCATCACTGCAGGACACCACACCGATCGAGCTATCGTAACTTAGGTAGTTTAGTCCCTCCTCCCCAAACACCATCTTATATTGTCAAAAAGTGATCGTTGTTATGCCGTCATCACCACATATCATGACGCACAACGCCATATATCATGACAACCATCACCCCACAAAAACAAACAAACCAGTCCGCTGTTGTCCCCATGGGCGGATCACTGGTGGAGAAACCATTTATACTCTCGTTGGTAACCCCCCTTAGCCCCGGTTTTTCAACCGGGACTATGAATCCGGGACTAAATATGACCATCTTTAGTCCCGGTTGAAATAACCGGGATTAAGGATCCATCTTTAGTCCCGGTTGGTAACACCAACCGGGACTAAAGAGAGGGTAGCGACAGTCCCATTAGGTCTTTTTTTTCATTATTTTTTAGCTAGAGTTTAATCCGGTATTTTCTCCCAAATCAAGTGGGATACATATCCCCAAATCAAACCTCAAATCAAAGTAACATCTCAAAACATTCACATCACAAATATTAAGTTACTTATACACACAAATCAAATACATCACAAATCTTAAAAAAATTACACACAAACCAAATACATCACAGATTATATATCTTAGTGAATCAAAAATTATATAAAACAAAAAAGATGCCGGCAGCGGCTGCCGCCTGCCGCCGCTCGCCACTGGGCCCGTGCACAGCCCAGCCGGCCGCCTACTGCGTGGGAAGGGAGGAGGGGGAGGAGAGGGCCGGGGATGGGAGGGAAAGGGGAGGAAGCGGAGGGGGAGGAGAAGGGAGATCAATCTGAGGGGGAGGAGGAGAGGGAGATCGATCTGAGCGGATGGGAAGGGAGGACGGGAGGAGAGGGCCGGGGATGGGAGGAGGACGGGGAGGAGGCGGAGGGGGAGGAGGAGAGGAGGAGAGGGAGATCGATCTGAGAAGATAAGTGCGAGGCGGTTGTGGAGGAGAGGATAGGGAAGAAAGATTATATATTAAGCGTTAAATTTTAGTCCCGGACTAAAATTCTTCTAGATCTTTAGTCCCGGTTGATAACACCAACCGGGAGTAAAGTTAGGATCTTTAATCCCAGTTGGTAACACCAACCGGGAGTAAAGATCCCGGGGGGCCTAACAAGGCCTGACAGGTTTAGAACTGGGACTAAAGATCAAATATGCCCACTGTAGCCACCAACCGGGACTAAAGATCATCTTTAGTCCCGGTTTTTAGTGGAACCGGGACTATTATGGATTTCGGCTGACCGACCAAAGATGGTTTCTCCACCAGTGGATCTACAGGACTAGACCCGGTTTCAGGCGACACCGACGACTTTCGGCAAAATCTATAGCAAAACTGTTTATCCATATGTTATAACACTATGATCTAAACATAATTAGCATACTATGACACCGATAGACATGTTATGACACCAACAAATATGTGTGTATGACAGGTGAGACCATATATTAATAGTATAGTAAGCAACTATTATATGAAATAGCTATTAGATTGGTTATAGATAAATTAGAGTTAGTAGTGGGCTATACTATTAAACTTGCTCTTATCTCACCGGTTCTCCTCTCTTGCTTCTTACCTTTTCGTGTGCCTTGGTGATTAGAGAACAAAGCACTTTGATGTGTGTGTTTTCCTTTTACTGTCGTGTCACTTTCCTATAAAAGCCTAAGATGTGCTTATATATTAGATACACCTATAAGACATTTACAGGTCAGCAGTAAAAATGATCTTTATTTAGCTTTATCACCATGAGAAATAACTATCTATGCACGGACAACACTTCGGTACAAACTTAATGCATGGAAAAAAAAATGATACAGTAACCACGCATTTGAAGCCAAATACATGCAACACACTAATGCACGCCTGGTTGATATTGCTTGCTACAATATGCGCTTGATTCTATCGAATTAATACATCACTAATTGGTGTATTGACGGGCAATCGATACCCTCTTAGGGTACCAAAATTCAATTATTAGTTTCTACACACGACATTAAATCTTGATTATAATAAATATTAAAAATATATTTCCGGTAATTTACATGCGACAGTTTCGGTTAAATTTTTTTGTAACATCCGTATCATGAGACTTCACGTTAAATGGTAGGCATACTGTATTCACGAATGTGCATGACAGCGTGTCTACTTCTTATCTAAGGATTAAATAAACCGAACGGAGAAAAAAAAAAGGTGGTTTGTGACAATTCAGTTTAGATCGGACGTACTACCCGATAGAAGCCGTTTCACGTGTTGGTGTAGCGGAACGGAATAAATGTCGTCCGGTGACTCCGGCCGCAAAGCTGCCAACGCTCTCACCAATAATCGGGGTCATCATCCATCATCACGGGAAGGAGGAAACCGGCACGTTTACCTTGTTTTGCTCGATCCATCGCTCGCATCGCAAGCAACAAAAGCTGACGCTAGCTGGGGGCAGGTCATGCGAGAGCGAGCGATCGAGGAGTTCACCGATGGATGCATCGATCGAAAAGCTCTCTTTGCGTCGCTCGTTCACGTACGTTTGGGACCCCAGCTCGGACGACCCGACCCCATCATCGCCGGTTTGTCGTCACGTATCCATCGTGGTCGTGGCCCAGAGTTGGCTTTGCTTTGCCTACTTTTTGCTCGTCGCAGGCACAGTTTGGTTTGGCGTGCTACGAGTACTAAACCAGATAGATTAGCGTGTGAGATTACGCAAGCAGCTAAGCGTAACCTTTTTGTGTGCAACTGTTTCTACTTCCATTTGTGGCGTACGTTTTTTTTTTCTTTTTTACTTTGGGGAGGAAAGCAAAAGGGGAGCTAGGAAAAGAGCGGCGGTGTTGCGCGCCGTGCGGCGCTTTGATCGACGGATCGGTGATGTGTCCGTCCTGTGCCGAGCAAAGCCGGGCCCCCGTGTGGTGTGTGTGGGGGCAACGCATCGCATGTCATGTGATCCATCGATCGATCGCTTTGCGGCCTAATTTTCGCATGCCCCAACCCATTTGCGGCGCACGCTACAGCTTCGCTCCAGTGGTGGCTTGGCCGGTTTGGACTTTTGGACTCGTGTTTCTTCTCTGCTGTTCATGTGAACGTTTCTGTGTTTAAGGTGTCGGATTAGCCTTCAACTGGGGGACCGCTAGAGATGCCGTGTACGAAGCTGAATCTATGACTAGATATCGAAAGATTGCTTGGATTTGGACGTTGCTGTACTGCACGTCTACTTATAACTGGCATGGATGCAGGCATGTTTCATGCTTGAACGCACCTTTGGTCATCCAGCCGTGAGGGACTTCAATTATTCATTGACGTCCATAGATCTCTACAATGATTGCCATGACAACAACCGGAAGTATCTATTCCCCTCTCTCCACACATACATACATCCCCATACATCCCCGTCTTAAAAAAAACCATCATATTAGGATATAATAATGAATCTAAACATACGCTACGTCTAAACTCTAATTCACTGTGTTAGGATGTGTTAAATCTCAGTACAAGATAGGTTTTTTTTAAGGATGGAGTAGTACACATACAAACCTTCACGTATCCTACTTATGTTTTCTACACTACCAATTTCATGTTGGCAATCAACATGATTAATTAATTCCTTCTCTAATGAAGCACCTTCCTGACTACTGAGCTGACACAGGAAACTGGAGATCCCATCGGATGAAACAAAACGAGGGCGAAGGAGAGCCCACGGCGCAGGCAGTGAAGTGAAAAGAGTCATTCGTGCCTGCCCCAATCATAGATCATGCTGCTGCTGCTGAAGAGCAGAGAGGGGAGATACACAGTGCGTTACTGCTGCTACTCCTCCCGTCCTACCCAATGGAGCAATGGCCGGAGCCCGGAGACGGCGAGGAGGATGTTCCAGATGGAGAATGCACAAGATGAGTCCTTTGACGCAGGTGTATGACATGTGGACCTGTTGAATATACGGTCCATATGTCAGCCACTTACAATTAGAATACAACACTATAGATGGTCTATTCTCAAATGAACCGCATAAGCGTTGGACGCCTAGAATAAGCTCAAAACATATTCAAATGCAACATGCCTCTTTTTATTATTTTAGATTTTTAGTCAAACAATTTATGGTCTATCGATAAAGTAGTACCTTAAAACTTGTTTCGAAGAGATGGTTCTCATTAATCATGGTTACTGTTGGTGGCGTGTCAACATTCTGGTAATAATCCAAGGAGTTCCCTTGGTAAAAGTTTTTTTTTGAAACCTTAGCCAGCTTAGCTAGTTTTATATTTCAGAAGATAAGCACTGTACAAATGCCACCAATGGTGACAAGGGGAAAGACAGGGGGAGGAGAGCAGAAAAAAAGGAAAATTACAACAAAGGATGAGAGGTTAAGGCGCTATTCTCGCAAGATTTTTTGCCCCACATGCCGACCATGTATGTATTTCGTCCATTATTCTTGCCGTTAGTTGAGGGATTTGAAGTTCTTTATCTTTGAAAACTCGCCTGTTCCTCCCGCACCAGATTTCCAAACTCAAGAGCATGTGCAGTGACTGCATCCCCTTACTTTGACATTTGCTTTGTTGCTTTGTTCTTGATTCCCACCAGTCAACCAGGCTCTCGTCCGGATTGTGCACCGGGAAGGGTTGGTTGTGGTTCATCCTAGCCATTATTTTGTCCCAAATTTCTCGCGTGAATGGACAATCCTTGAATAAATGTTGCGCCGTCTCCAAGTTCCTGTAGCAGAGTTGGCAAAAGTAGTTATTGGGCCATTGTCGGAGTTGCAAGCGGTCGGATGTCCATATCCTGTTTTGTAGGACAAGCCATGCAAAGTTTTTGCATTTGGATGGCGCCCATGTCTTCCAAATCAAGGTGGCGGCCCTTGAGTCTTCTCTACCGGCGAATTGGGCTAAATAAGCCGATTTTGCTGTGTATTTTACCGGTATTTGTCCATCTCCAGGTGATGGTGTCTTCAACTCCTTCCTCCAGGTTTGTCTCATTATCCCAGATAAGGCGGAACACTGCGAAGAATTCTCGGATCAGTGGCATGGACAGCTCATGCCTAATATCCTCAATCCATCTGTCATTGGTTAACGCATCCTGAACCAAGTGTTGCTTTTCTTTAGAGTGGTTGAAAAGCGCTGGCGCTAGGTATTTCAGCGGCTGGTGTCCAATCCAGCTGGATGTCCAAAATTTTGCCTTCCGCCCATTACCGATTGTTACCTTTGTTGCGGCCGCGAAGATTTGCTCATCTAACTCATCGCAGGGGGGTGTTGTCCCAACCCAAGGTTTGTCAGGGCACTCCCACTCAAACCATAGCCAACGGAGTCTCAAAGCTCTCGCGAATTTATCAAGGTCCAACACGCCTAGTCCTCCCATCTTTATTGGGGAGCATACTTTTTTCCAATTCACTTTGCACTTCCCCCCGCTAATCTCTTGATCGCCGGCCCAGAGGAATTTCTTCCTAATCTTGTCCATGTCTGTGAGGAACTGTTTAGGCGGCTTTAAGGCGGTAAGGAAGTAGGTTGGTATGGAGCTGAGAACAGACGTGACTAGCGTCTTCCGCCCTGATTGTTGGATTAACTTCCCTTTCTATCCCGCTAACCTTGATTGCAACTTGTCCATCACTGGTTGCAGGTGTTTGGTAAAAGTTAACATTGGAATGATTTTCTTGGGTAAGAACATAGAAATTTCTAACTTTAGATCTCCCACCAAATATTAGTGTATCACCTAGTCATCCCTTCCATCACCGACTAGAGAGTGGGATAGGGGTTAGAGGGAGGGACTAAGGGTGCAGACGCTTTGCATGTGTGGTGGACGGCGATGGGGTACTGGAGACGACCAATGTTGTGCGTTCGGAGAAAACAGTGGGGCGGGAAGCAAGGGAAAAGTGGTTAGGGGGTGATGGTTGGTGGCAGTGGTGGCTCCAGTAGAGTGAGGTGTTTGCTGTGGCGGAGGAAGAAGATGAGAGTGGTTCGAAGGCGGTGATTGTCTAGTGACAACATGACATAATACTAGAGGTATCAAATAAATCCTTGCGAATGGACAATACTAAAAGCATAGTAATAATACATATTATATTAGATTTACAATATGTTTTTAAAAAATAATACTAGAAGCATAGTCAGATGAGGTTCTCGTCACCGCGCCTTTAGCGTGGCTACAATGGGGCTCTCGAGGGAGAAGAGAGAATAGGGGCAACAAGGTTATTTCAACCTGTTGTCACGTCAGTTGGTTGTGTTGGCAAGCAAAAAAAACAGCACAATGAAAACAATTTAGTGGGCTAGCTTGGATGGTAAATAATGAAAGTTTGTCGAGAGAGTGGTATTTGAGCGTGCGCTATCCAGGAGAGTGGCATAAAGTAAAAAGAAGACGTTGGAAATGTCCTTCCTGATCTTTAATTGCAGCGCTGAGTTAATCGGAGCATTAAAAAAAATAATGTTACAACATACTCCACCTGTCCCAAAATAAGTCTAACCCATATGCGATTCATCTCGAACGGGTTAGATTTAATGTATGCGATGAATTTAACATATAGGTTTGAGACAGAGGAGTAGATGGAATAAAACAATAGGTTTCAAAAGATTGATTTATGATTTGCACGTGAAATATGAAAATCACATAAATTGCGTAAACACTTGTTTGTGAAGAGAGGAGAGAGCTGTAAAGTTGGAACGGAGCATCTCTGATCTGAGAGGAGAAGAGAAGGGCTATGGAAAGCCAATGGGAATAGGGAGGTTTTGTCATTTGTGCGCGTGGGGATGCGCGAGTTTTACATTGATACCGATGTTGGTAGCCACCAGAGTAGAATCTAGATCCACGCCTCGCTGGGGTAGCTTTTAACGCAGAGCCGCAGCAGCAACGGCAGGAGCAGAAGCAGCAGCAGCAGCAGCTGCTGCAGAAGAAGCTCGTCATCAGGCAGGCTGCGCTGCTGCAGAGAAAGCGAGGGCCGGTGTTTTCGGTTTGTGCGGTGCGCGGCATGTGTACTATTGCTACACTCTCGTAGTATATGTGTGCGTTTTGTGAGGCATATGAGGAGTGCAATGCAAAAAAGAAGAGCAGCGGCGCCAAAGGCAGGCAATAAAAAGGCCATCCCACCGCCAAAGATAGAAGTAGATAGATCATCGATAGGGAGTGATCGAGACGATCTCCCAGAGGAATTTCAGAGTCCCCACCCCTCCACCCCAAGCCACCCACTTAAATTCCTCATCTCCTCCTCCCTCTTCTCCTCTTTCATTGCCTCCTCTCTTCTCTCCTCTCCTCTCCTCTATTGGAGCGAGAGTGAGAGTGACCCTTCTTCCATGTACTACTACTACACTATCTAGCTTCCTCCTCCCCTACTACACTGCACACAAATCCCTCTCAAATGTGCAGCAGCAGCCAAGTGACAAAAAGAAAAGGAAAAAGGAGAAGAGTTCCCCACCTTCACTTGATTGCTGGTGGTAGTAGTAGTAGTAGTACTATAGGCTCTTCTTGGAGATAGCGGACGAGCTGGAGTCCTAGCAGCCGCAGCTAGCTGCAGCGAGCAGCTATCGTAGACGGAGATAGAGACAGGCCAGTCTAGTGCACTTACGGGAGATCGAGGAGACTTCTCAGCCTTTACTTGAGGAGGCCTCAGCTGCGTGAGTATTTGTTGTTGTTAATTTAGTGGAGATTTTTATTCTTCTTCTCTTCTCTTCTCCTCTCCTTTTCTTCTCTTTTCTTCCTTTCTTTCCTTTAGTTTTTGGTTTGTTTTTGTTTTGTTTTTTCTCTCTGGGTCTCTCATGGCGGCTGCTGCTGCTGCTTGAGAGAGAGAGAGATAGGGAAGAAGGTGAAGAGGAGAGAGAGAGAGAGAGAGCCTACTGCTACTAGTAGCTCTTTAGGGAAAGAAATCTAGGCTCTAAGTGCGGAAATTAAGCCGTATTTTTATCATTTGCAGCTGCGAAATCCGCGGATATAAGTGTGGCTTCGGGACGGCGCTTCCCATCCGACACCGGCGCCTTCGCGGACTGGGTCGCCTCCTCCGCGGCGGCGGCGGCCGCCGGCCGAGGCGACGACCTCTCCCTCGGCTTCAATGCCACCGCCGCGGCCGCGGCCCCCTCCGGCGCCTCGCTGGCCGCCGGCCTATGGGGCCCGGCCTCCTCCTCGCGCCAGGCCGCGCTGAACTATGGCATGGCCGACGTCGGGATGGTCGTCGTCACCCCCGCCGCCTCCTTCCACCACACGCATCACCACCACCACCACCACGAGGCCGCCGCCGCTGCCGCCGCCGCGGCGGCGGCGGCCGCCGATCCTATCTTCCCGCTGCTCTCCGCCGGCCCCTGCGTGCTTGATCCGGATAAGTCGGCGGCGTCGGGCAGCGCGATCCAATTTTGGCAGCCGCCGCCGCAGTCGCCGTCATCGGCGGCGGGTGGTAACCCTAACCCTAGCTCCAGCGCCTTCCCCTACCTCAAGAAGCCCCTCCCGATGCTCGACACCGGCGGCGGATCGTCCGGCTCCGGCGGCGCGGCGACGTGCCAGGACTGCGGCAACCAAGCGAAGAAGGACTGCGGCCACCAGCGCTGCCGCACGTGCTGCAAGAGCCGCGGCTTCGATTGCTCCACCCACGTCAAGAGCACCTGGGTGCCCGCCGCTCGCCGCCGCGAGCGCCAGCAGCTCACCGGCTCCGCCTCGTCTTCCCCGGCAACCGCCTCCGCCGCGGCCGCCTCCAAGAAGCCCCGCCTTCTCACCTCCCAAACCACGACGTCGCACACCTCCACCTCCAACGCCACCACGCCCCGCAGCTTCGACACCACCTCCAGTCATCAAGGTAAACCCGCCATTGATACCAGCACACGTAGTACGCGCAATTCGACATGCTCAATTGATTAGCAGTAAGCTTGTGCCATTGTTGCAGACGCGTCGTTTCGGGAGAGCTTGCCGAGGCAGGTGCGCGCGCCGGCGGTGTTCAGGTGCGTGCGCGTGACGTCCATCGACGACGGCGAGGACGAGTACGCGTACCAGGCGACGGTGACCATCAACGGGCACGTGTTCAAGGGGTTCCTGTACGACCAGGGAGTCGACGACGGCCGCGGCCTCGCCGCCACGAGCAATGACGACTCGACGGCCGGCGGCGTGCCCAACATCTCCGAGCTCCACCTCGGCGGGGCCTCCATTTCTGGCAATGCCATGAGAGAAGGCGGCTCCTCCATGGTGCACTCGGACTTGTACGGCGGCGGCGGCAGCGGCGGAGGCCCGCACATTCTCGGCGGATCGAGCTATGGTAACACCATGAACTGAGCTTCTTATAGAAGAGTAAGGTTATTACACCAATTACTGCCATTCTTTTTCTCTCGTCGTTCTTGCCCCGTACCACCACGAAGGGGCATCAACGCATGCTGTTTGTTCTACTACTCATATCTTCGGTGGTGTTAGTGTTATCGTTGTTGTAGTATAATAACATCGGAGAATTGTTGTTAGCTTGTACTACTACCTTAGCAGTAGCTGTTCTTTTTCCATTTTTTTTCTTTCCATTGGAGTAGAGATTAATAATTGTTAGGAAGAATTCCAAAGAAGATAATGCAAGATTAAATCAGTAAGCATAAGATAGTATTATAATTGCCTTTCGGTTCTTGTTCCCGATGCCTGGTGTTTTTCCTTATATGGGGATTTGCTCAGGGGTGCAAGCTATTATACTGATATACTGGAGCAGCAGGTAGAGGCGTGCACTGTTCGAGCTCGTGATAGAAATACTGTTGTGTGGGTGAAGTATTTCGAGCTGAAAAGTTTGACTCTTGCTTGGCCTTCACTCTTTTGCGTGCTTAATTTGGCCTCCGATGAATTGTTTGTCCGCACTGCACCCTCGTTGTCTTTGTTTTACTCTTATCGCTTCTTTTTCTATGGGTTGGTGAGGGAGGCGTGGGTTCTTGGCTTGGCTTTGTGCTCACTAGAGAGAGCATCTTCTACATGCATCGGAACTTGTATCCGTGACGACAATGTGCAATGCATGTGATTAGAGCATTCCTGCCCATATTATAGGCATCTTATTGCTGTTAAACTATGTTAGCGAGATTGTTGCTGCCTCTTCTTCTTTTGACATGTAGACGGGAAGGGGAGGCAGGATCATGGTGGTTTCCTGCTCCCTTCACTTCATTTTTTTTGGGCGAGTTCCCATATTTATTCCTTGTGCCGGATCCCATCGAGGATGACAGGATGTGAGAAGAAAGAAAGGTGTGGTAAAAGCATAGCCATGCACTGGTTGCTCAAAGACACATGCTTTTTTGTTTACGGGTGTTTCTTTGGTTCCTTTACTCCCTTGTCTTGGATTGCTGTACGCTGTACTGTATTTTCATTTGCTTTGTCCTAGTGAAAATTTTGGTCGGCCTGCTTAGTTGGAGTACTACGCTGTGACAAGTTAACAGCACATGGCTCGTCTAGGCAGTCATGAGTTGTGAATAACTTTTAATTTTCTTTGCATTGATGTGGTTGGGCGCTATCTTGTCATCATCAAATTGTTGTTATCTCATGTATATATATAATCTAGGCGTTTTCTCCATTTCGCCTTGTCGACTGCCCTAAACATTTGGGGACATGTTTACTGTTCATATTGCTTCTTTATTTGATGCATCTGAATGTATTCATAGGCTCTAGCTCGACAAATTTTGCTATCAGTTTCATATTTTTTCTAGGAATTATTATGCTATCCCTTAATTCATCAACAAAATGTTTGCTGTTGCTGGTGGGCTTATCTCTATTAAATAACGGCTATATGTCTTTTTAACGCGGCATAGT
Source organism: Oryza glaberrima (assembly GCF_000147395.1). Classification (NCBI taxonomy): domain Eukaryota; kingdom Viridiplantae; phylum Streptophyta; class Magnoliopsida; order Poales; family Poaceae; genus Oryza; species Oryza glaberrima. Next base: position 38,519,354 of record NC_068326.1, on the reverse strand, counting down.
TGATCTGTCAATATAGGACGTTTCACTATTGGTGTTTCTTAACTGTTGCAAATACTGACAGACTGTTAGGATTCATGCATATTGATGAGAACTGTACAAGAAGTAGATTCTTACTGACATGCATGCATAGTTTCTTTTGGTTTATCCATTTACATATGACAGTACTTACTGTGCAACCTTGTTGCCGCCGTTAATTAGTGCATCCGTTTTTCTTGGGATGTGGTTATGCATCTACATCCGTCACGTGGTTTATTTTAGCCCTCAAACTTCTACTTCTCTCGTTAATAAATTCGGTGTACCATGTAATGTGGACATCTGCTTTTTGTCTTTTCTGATGATTATTATCCCTTTGACTTCAAGATTTCGTTTCAGCACATTTGTTTTCTAGTAGCTACGTTTGAACAATTCTTCTGTCAGGTGATTCTTGTATCAGTTACAATTTTTTACACTATCAGAAGTGAAATTATAACTAGTAAGGTATTTATACTTTCAGGGATTCTAATGTCTTAACAATTGGTTTCAGAATAACTGCTATTGTTTTGTTAACATTGCTTATCACAGTTCTACAGCAAGAAACTTTTAAGAACCAACTTAGGGTGAGTAATGGTCTAATGTAGACCTATAATTTGCTTGGCTTTTTGGAACAATAATGCCAAGTGTAGTTTGACCAAATATATCATTGAAGTGTAGTTTTGCGGCACACAGTAACAATAGTTGTATCCCTTATATACGCAAGGTTGTTTCAGTCTTTATACTGCTCATTACTATAATCTGAAGTATCTTTTGGAACTATATATGACTTGTTGATTAATATTTTTATAATGCCGTGTTGATGGCCTTTGTTTCCCTTTGAAAACAAGCAAGTTATGAACACTTGTCTGTGACTTGGCTTTTGTTCGTCAACCAAGGTCTGTTAATGACTTCGACTGAATGCTTGGCATTTTTGTATTGGTATGCTATTTGTTGCGAGTGGGAAAATGGTGATGAATTTGTGGATTCTTGTGATAGTTGTCACAACTAGGCGCTTGAGTTTATGTTTTTATCAGTTTTATTTTGTGTTATGTGTATTGTAGCGGTTATTTTCTTATGTAATTATAATTTTGCATATGTTTGTTTGCAAGTGTTTATGGTCCTCTTTACGGAGTGGTGGATGATGCAGGGTTTGCATAATTGCATCTTCAATTAAATGGAAATCCAATGAAAGGAATGTACATATGTATAGTAGTAATTTTCTTTTGATTATACCCATGATTTGTTAGAGCACAATTCTTTCCATAACATTGCTAGCTGCACATTGCACTTTTGCGTTGGTAGCGTAATCGGTTTTCTTGAATGAGTAGTTTTGTTAATCTTGTATTTTTGGTCTTGAATATGCGGATTCTGTTTTCTGAGCAGCCCACAGATGGCTCAAGCATGTTATCTTTACTTGATAATTTGCTTTTGTCCTTTTTTTAAGGTAATCTGATACTTTAGATCTGATTATTCTTGTTGAGGATCTGGCAGTTTCTATGCCGTGTTTCCTGTAACTGGTATTGTGAGATCACCCACACCTTTGGAGACTTTTTTCTTGCGGGATATCTTGGCTATTAACTTGTATTGTTTGGTCAAAATTCGACAATATTCATTGCTCAATCTGCTGATGGTATTGTGTGTTGAACTTTTCTTTTATTACTTGGTGCACAAATGTTCGGTACTGGCACTGAATTACTTGGTGCACATATTGTTTTCAAATGGGTATGGGTGTTCTTTAGATGGTGTGGAGTTTAAGCTTTGTGTTTTGATAGATGTACACCCTCGACACATTTGACACATTGGATTTGTTTTTTTTTTTTACATAGTGACTCCATGTAGGAGTACCTTCATAAATATTGGAATGCTTGCCAGCACGCGAAGGCTTGTTTTGCTTGATATGGGAAATTTGGTTTGTTTCGTAGGAGTACACGGAAGCTTGTGGGGGATTTTTAAGTCTTTTGTTCCGTCCGATCACTCAAATCTATATCTATCAGTTTTTGTCATGAATTATCTGTACCAAGACCGATGCTAGTCATGTCAATGTCAATTTAGTGCCAAATTATTTCGACGGGCATGTGCATACCCTCCGTCCTATAAAAAATCTTATATTCATAGCTATAAATTTAAACATATGCTTGTCTAGATTTATAGGTACGATTTGTATTTTTTTTATTTTAGACATAGTATTATCTAAGTGGTGTTAGAGGTCTGAAACTTAACTCCTATACTGGCCAGTAAAGTGGAATTTTCTTCGAGCTCTAATTCTACGCTTCCTTAGCTGAAGCCAAATGAGCTCTAATTCTACTCTTTCCTCATTAATGTTTAATGGTACTGTTTGTGTTCTAATACTGTACTCCAGTTACATTACATTTCCTTGCTGGCATCATGACGAGCCGCCATTTTTCTTGCTCTTAAATGTAAAGTTAGTACAACTACTGGTAGAGCTGTGCGTGCATGAGTGCATGTCGGAGATACTGTCTGATGTGATCGTACGCACGAGCTGATTTTGTGTTTGCATCCAAGGATTTTTCGGAAACGCTGGGATGACAATAGTACCTTTGCTTGTGGCTGGGGCTGCTTGTCTTGTTGATTTTACCGTCACTTTTATTTTCTTGCGACTTATTATGCTGTGTTGCAGTCACTTTGCTCCTGGTGCTGCAACCTGCAATCGGGTTCTGATTTCTGAGTTCGAAGTGACGGTATAAATTGGCGAACCAAAAAAAAAGTGTTATGGCCGTGTTTAGTTTTGTGCTAATTTTTTTTTACAGATATTAACACACATTTGAAGTATCAAATGTAGATTAATAACAAAAAAAATTATAGATTCTGCCTGGAAACTGCTAGACGTCCATCATTAGCAAATGTTACTGTAGCATTACATTGTTTTATCATGGCGTAATTAGGCTCAAAAGATTCGTCTCGTGATTTACATGTAAACTGTGCAATTGTTTTTTTTCATCTACAATTAATGCTTCATGCGTGTGTCCAAACAAAAAAGTTGGAAGTTTGAAGAAAAAAGTTTGAATCATGGCAAAGTTTCCGACCGAAGGTTCCCTTCTTCCCTTTTGGAACTTGATTTGTAGAAAAAAAAATAAGGGAAGTTGGATTCAAGTTCTATACAAAATTTCCTATTTGGTCATCTGAAAAAAAAAAGATTGGAACTCCAACAATAATATGAAATCATTATGGAGTGGCACAAGACAACACCATTTTGGAGAAAGGCAGCATACCGAATCTCATGGAAACTTTTTTTTTTTTTGCATTTTTATCTCTCCTCTAATTTCTTCCTTTTTTCCTGCCTTGTATTCAAACGATTATTCGTGTGTTTGGCCATCATGTATTACATACTTGCATTTTCTGTTAAAGTGCTGTGTTTTTCTATTTCTATGTTTGTTTTAACATATCCACCAATATCTGCGCATTTGTGTTGTTTATTTTGGTACTTACCATTTTGAGGAGTGATTGGTTTTTGTTCGAAAAATTAAACTGGGACTAATCATAACTTAACATCAAATTGTATTGAATATGAACGCAATGTAACTTATCTTGAACATTATCTTGTTTGAAATGGAACATCGAGATTGTTAATGTTATGATCTTCTACGAAAAGGAAGATTTGAGATTGTTGATGTTCTCTTCTAGTGTAGCCATAAAGGTTGGCGCAATGCATAGTTATGGATCAAGTGTGGTATGCTGCTCCGTGGATCGCAACCGCTCTTGCCTCTGTGTACTAGCTGTCATCGTTGTCGACCTTAGAATCGTCATTATTGGCTTAGGATTGGTTATGGTTTTAAGAATTTTCAGTGTCTTGCTAAACCTAAAATTTTGAGGCCGTATTTGAAAAGCTGGCTACTAATCGTAAATACAGTTGGAATGCATCTGATCATGGTACTGATAACTTGGATGCATTGGTTGAGTAGTAATTGGGCACTTCTCTCCCATTTTTTGTTATTTTTACCGTCAGCAGTTCAAGATTACTTTCGAAAGTTTATTTTGCGTCAATTTCATTTCAACTTTTTTTTCACTTCTAACAAGTGATGAATACTACCCTCTTACTTTCATAAGGAGTATTTTGATTTTAAAATGTTAAAACATATAATATCTGATGAATAATTAGTTAACTTAGAAATTTCTTTAGTGTATAAACTTGTACAACTATATTTATAATCACAATATTGATTTTATAAGAGTATTAGAAATACTGTTTTTATAATAAATTAATGGTCAGGACTTATAAATGGACAAGCAATGTTCTAACTTGAAAGTTACTAAATTTTTTTCAATGTGAACATGCCTACAAAACAGGAAATCATATTACAGTTGAGAATATATCTGCATCCAAGGAAATTGAAAGTGTGACTGCATTGTAAAGTTCATATGACGAGTGAACAAAAAATGTGCGTTTTCTATACCGTGCAAGTATTTGTCATGTGTTTTGCAGTAGATAGTCGACACGTTGGAACAAAGGAATTATGAAGGATTAGAATCCGTTGGAAATGTATTTCTACATGGTCATTTGGAACAAATGAATGACTGCTATATAATCATTCGAATTGAGGTGGACTAGAGGACGAGGTCCGTTAGATCATCGTGATACTTATATATGATGACGACATCATGAGGTCTACACGAAACCAGAAACCAGGTATCGTATATGATACAAGTAAGTCTGATCTAGATCGAGCACTAGGATACTTTATGCGGCGACAACTGGTACCGATGTATCAAGTCTAATACTTGATTTGGTACTGGGATACCAAGTCTGATATCTATTGATTAGTACAAGGTCTCATACCAATAGGTATCAACAAATTAGTACCGAAGCTAACATCGGGTTACCAAGTCTAATATACCTATGGGTACCAAACCTATTGCCACAATACCAATGAAATCATATGCATACCTAGAGAGAACTCAAGAAAAAATAAATCAACTCCAGAAAATCTAATCAAAACAAGTCAACAACAAATTGCGCTATGCAAAAGATTCTTCATTATCAGTCAAGTACAAATTTGACATAAAGCTCCCAGCTAGCTTCTGTCAACGGAATAAGAAATAGGCCTAGAAATTAACCTACTACTATTATTATGTAGCTTCCTTTTTCACTTGCACCAACCAGAAGAGCCCTAACATTTGCTTGCTAAGGATGAGGTAGTGACTCACAATTCTTATACATTTTCTATGGTGCTAGCAAATAATATTTTGTTGCAAAATCACGTGGACTCATTTCATGAAGTATTCATTATTTATCTTCCCTTTTTTGAAATTTTGCATTATGTAGGAGCCCTATCAATGTGTAAAAAACAAACGAATAAAAGGCTTGTCAGGTAAACGCTGCGCTTGAAAGCGCATGTCCATATTCTAGTCCTAGGATGGGACGAAGGGAGTACAAGTGTAGTTCCTCCGTTTCAAAACAGTTACTTCTAATGTAATTCTATCTCAAAATATCGCTATTTTATTACCTACTCCCTCCATGTCAAAAAATGGCATGCAGGAGCATATATGATTCATCCTAGTACGATTATTCTGGATAGATGGTTGTCTAGATTTGTTGTAATAGGAATGTTCATATCTAGGTTGTTTTTTTTTAACAGAGGGAGTACACTATTATCATAGCCCATCATATTCATCTGTAATTTAATTTGTGTACATATTTTCTATTTCAAATCAATCGTGACAATCTCTTATTTAGTTTCATATTTCTGCCTAATCTCCGCGAAACAGTCTTGAAGTGCCTAGATCGTCATTGGTAGTTTGGTACTAGAATCAACCCGTCCGATGTCATGCAACGATGCAAGCTAGGACGAGCCTATAGCATGTGCCATGGAAGCTCAGTAGTCCGTAGGGGACAAAGGCTTTTGCACGGCAAAGTTGCGTGATTGCTCGAGGCACAGGACACGGGTCTCGTCTCTCGCCTTTTGCATGCCACCCCCATGTTCGTCGCAGTACCCCCACCACTGTGTGATGTCTGTGTGTGCAAACTGCTATCAATGCACAGGATCGATGGGGTGCGTACGTGTGTGCCGATCCTACGAAAAATCCGGAACAGTGGTGGAGAATTCGCGGCCGTGGGCTGTGGCTGGCTGGCATGCACGACGATAGTAGATCGAGGTGGATTAATTTGGGACCGTGGCGTCGCACGATGGCGTTGAATTGATGGAGTTGACATGGCCAAGACCATGACGATTAAAGTTTTAACGTGTTCGCATAGGGTATTTTATATATATATATATATATATATATATATATATATATATATATATATATATATATATATATATATATATATATATATATATATATATATATATATATGGTATTATATATATATATATAGTATGTCGTATATGAGGTGTTTGGACACTATTAAAAAATTAATTACAGAATCTATCTATCAGTAATCAGCGAGACGAATTTTTTTAACCTAATTAATCTATCATTAGCAAATGTTTACTTAGCACCATATTGTCAAATCATGGAACAATTAGGCTTATAAAATATTTATCTCGCAAATTAGTTGTATTCTGTATAATAAATTATTTTTTAAGTCTATATTTAATACTTTATGTTGGTGTTCAAGCGTTCGATATGATAGGATGTAAAATCTTTAGTGGGAATTAAATAGAGCACAAGTAAGGAAGCGCGCGGCGCGGTGGCCTGGAGACACGGAGGCGCGCCCCCCTCGCCTGGATTGGATTGTGCTCTCCGAGGTAGGGGGCTGGCTGGCTCTGGCTGGCCCGGCTTGTTGGCTTGTTGCGTTTGCGTCAAGCACCCAACACCTCATCCCGGGACTGTGCACGGCGTCATATACAGCTTCGGCTGTCGATCGATTGGAAATTTGGAATAGTTTACTACGGCTAACAATTTCGTCATTTCGAATTGAAACAATGACAGTAGCAGATGGAATTTGACATTTGATGCCTTGGTAGGTACTCCCTTCTTCCCATGAAAAACTAATATAGTACCAAATATGACACAACCTAGTACTACGAATCTGGACAGAGGTATGTCACATCCAGTCCTAGAGGCTTGTTTGGTTTGGTAGCAAGTGCATGTTTGGTTTGCTATCAAATTTTACCCATAACAGTTTAGATTGAACACTAACCAATAGTGCCAAAATCTGCCAATATTTTGATACTACCAATATTATGGTAAGGTAAAAATTGGCTACAAACCACACAAGCCCTAGATTCATTTTTATTGGTACGGAGTGAGTAGGTAGCAGTATGTTTCGCACATCCGTTACTGCTTGTGGTAAAAATAAACTTCCTGAACTACTCCGTAAAAAAAAAAAAGGTGAAATGAGAGAAATTAAGTCTTTTTTGTGGACGCAAGCGACCACAACACCATGCACGAATATGAAACGTGTGCACCTTCCAATATGCGCCGACACATACTCAAAGATATGGAGTCGCCGGAATAAAATGATTTTTTTCGCTGGGAAAACATTAATCAGAAAATGGTCACTAATGTTTTAAGATTAGCAGGGAGACGGATGCTTATGCCTGAATCATTTTTCAGTAATATAAAATGGTGAGCATAGCTAAAGGTGTGTTACTATACGACGATGCAGTGCTGTGGATGGAATGAATTAAATATTATAAAATTAACAAATATTGTTTGAATAAATTACCTAAACAATGCTGATTAGTATTTTAGTTTTTATTTGGGAGAAATTAGACCTTTATAGAAAGATTATTCGGGTGACCCAAGGGCTCTACCAAACTGGGCCCAAGTCCATCCACAAGCAGTGCATTCTCTGGGCTGGGCCGATAGCTGCTACTGAGTGAAGCCCGTCAAGGCCTCAACAGGCCCGTGGGCTGCGCTAAACTCCACACCTATACAGTTTGCAGACGCGTATCAGAGCAAATTTAATAGTATAGCCCACTACTAGCTCTAATTCATCTATAGCTAATCTAATAATCAATTCATACAATAGTTCCACTATTAATATACTTACTATACTATTAATATATAATATATAGTTCCACCTGTCATACGTATAGTCTGCTGTTGTACCTGCTCTCAAAGGGTCAAAGTGAACCGGCGGCGGTGGTTCACCGGCGCTCTGCGACTGTTCGCTGCGGATTGGCGATCAACGCGTGCGGCCAAATAAGTTGTGCACACTTTTTCTGTGTTGCATCACGCCATCAACTGCAACTGCGTATACCGCTCGCCAACAACTTTCATTTTCAACCATCTGAATATCTGATGGATAGACAACGCTGGCTAAAAGATTCATTCAACTGATAGTCACACAATACATGCAAGAAGACCAGGTTCCTCATTTCATTTATCGGAGGATAGTCACATGCAACATTCTATCTAAACTGATACATTGCAGCACAGAATACTAGCAGAGCTAGCAACTGACATTCTCCTAGTTCAGGGTCCTCTGCATCAGAGGAATCCCGGTAACTGAAAGTATTATCAGATTGAGGTAAACCGCATTGCATCGCCGCATCTGGTGCAGACTGATGTGCAGTTCAATGCTACGAGTAATTTGTGAAACTAAAGTACTGTACAAATCGGCAAGTTTGCCAACGATACAAGGCCACGCTCCAGTCCTTCACAATGGAAGATTATTCGGGTGACCCAAGGGCTGCAGTTTTCTTCACAGCACCATTATCTACAGAAGTTGGTGAAAATCACTCGTTCAGCTGAGGTTCAACCTCTGGAGTTGCTTCAGCTGTTGCTTCGGGTGCCTTCCTGAGGCCCAACCTCTGGAGGTGCTTCAAGTGCTTTTCTGCAGCTGCCTTATCAGCAGCTTCACGCTTCAGAGCTCGTTTTGCTCGTCTTCCTGCAACTTCCTTGGACACAGAACCTGATCCCGATGCTGATACATCTTTCTTCTTGGGAGTCCTGGATGGACCAGCATCAGTGTCATTCAAGGACTGGCGACTCACTGGCCTTGCCTCTTTCCTGCCTCCTCTGACATATCCATTGTCACCCCACCTCCTGTTGCCAATTCGAATGCTCGGAGACCTGCTCATGTAATAAGCTTCCTCGTCAAGGTCATCTTCAACGCCATCATCATATTGATAGATGTGGTATAACTCTTCTTCATCCAGAGCCTCTTCGTGAGCCTCTACGATCAGAGGTTCAAACCAAGTGGCCCTCAGGAGAAGGCAAACGCTTTCCTCGAACATGTAGTCATGAATACTGGAGAAAAGAAACTAGCATCAAGTTTACAGTCTACCTGAAACAAGTATGCCCTCCCCCATAATGGAGAAACAAGGGGTTACCAGCCATCGAGAGAGCGGTGCACGCTGAGGAAATCAAACGGATGTTTGCACTGTGGGCATTGAGGCGTCTGTTTGTAGGACGCCCACCTCAGAATGCACGTCACACTGTTTCCACAAAGTGTAGTTGGAAGAGAATTAGCAACAGGTCTATTGCAAAACAATTTTCAGCAGATGATAGATAAATATGCCCAATATCAGTTTAAAATACATTACAATAGTTGACAACTGAGAACAGAAAATGATCCGTGAGAAAGAATGCTAACAGAAGTTAGGTTCTTCAGCATTAGCTGTGACTCACATACACATAAGCAAGTTATCAATTCACATATGAGGTCAAACACTCATCTAGGGCGTAATACAAGACCAAGTCATCAGACCAGGCACATAGGATTTGTTAGGAACCACCATTCAATATGTAGCTAGTAGTTTGACAAGGAGAAGCCAACCGACCGCACATGGCTAGTATGGTAGATAACATGTTAAATTACATTCCCAACAACGGAAGTCTGGCATTTGATTTGGAATCAATCCAACAAAGCTTTAAGGCGTCATGTTAATATCAGTGTCATGGGTAGCTCGCATATGTTACAGCTAATATGCTAGTATAAATTATACAGTTGAATGAGAAACACAGGCTAATTGAGGCATCGCAAACACCATCAAATCTAAAAGGGTCTCATCCAAATTATTAACCAGTTCTATCCAATAATATTCTATAGAGGCAAAAATCGCAACAACAATCCACCAAAGAAATCGGAGGATCCAGTGCTGAAGCCTAGCAGCAATTCGTATCGCAGGGGAAAATTGTAGAGAACGAACCAGTAGGCGTGGTCGCATCCCTTGACGAGGGCCGTCTCCTGCAGGGCGATCTTATCCAGGCAAATCGCGCACACCCCGCAATCCACCGCCCGGTCGCCACCGCCGCCTACAGCCGCCGCCTAACACCAACACACCAACACAACAACAAGAACCAACCAAAGATTAACCCCCCCCCCCCCCTTTCACCAACAACAAACAGATCGAGATCCAGCTTGCGCCTACCTTGTCGATGGGGAGAGTCGTGGTGGGGAGGGGGACGGATTCGGCCGAGGAGGAGGACGACGACGAGGAGGAGGCGGAAGCAGCGGCGGCGGCCATGTCGGTGGCTGGAGAGAGGCGAGGTGGGGAATATTCCTCCGGTGTTTTTCGGGTGGTGTGTGGTGGGAGGAGAGGAGGAAGGGGGGCCCTTCGCGAAGGAGGCGAGGGGTTCGCGGCCGGAGAAAAAGCGTGGGGATCTGCGCGAGAGATGCCGCCCGGTTATTCGGTCGTGACGCGTCGTCATCGGCGGCGCCCACCGACCTACTCGTCGGCCCATTATCTCTTTGCTGGACGACGGCCCGTCGAAGTGAAAGCCCATGTGTATGTATAGGCGGCCTGGCCCATCGTGTTGAATTGGACCTCCTTTTGAGGCTTTTGACCATAGTGTAGTCAATTGGGTGTTGGTCTACCAGCCGATGACATGTCGGCTGACGACAGTAGATTAAAGATTGTGGAATTTTCATCATGATCGGAAGCGACGTCGTGTATTGTGCGGAGTGAAAAGTTGGTTCAAATTTGCGACTTCTCTCGTCTGCTCCGAATCAAACCGACTCGGTTTAAGACCATATCCCCTTCAAAACGATTGACACTACCGTTCCAATTATACTCGGATCACCCTACAAATCGGGCGCCCGATCGTGGGTGGGGAAAAATTGGGTGCTGACGTCAGATTTACGTGCAAAACTATTTTAAACTGAATTTTCTCTTAAATTACTTATCTAAATCATGATCCGATTGCACCATTAAATTCGTTGCAATTAAATCTTCAAAACAAGACCACGCATGGATATATTCCGACGAAAAGAAATTTTAGCTTATTATTGAATTATTTTTAAATATTACATGATGTTCCACCAGGTATATCGGAATTGTTTCACTAAGTAGAGCGAAAATGTTTCACTCGTTTAAATCAGGTGTTATTTCACCTTATATAAAACAATGTTTCAGCAAATAGCGAAATAATGTTTTAGTTCACTGCAACATTAAATCTGTACACAGTGAAACATTGTTAGTACACTAGGTGAAACATTTTTCGATGGAACAAAAAATAAACCAAATTCCCTTAATAGGGGGTTTCCAAAATATATGGGTTTTTTTTGTTGCAATGGAATGTTTCGTTCACTGCAACATTAGATCTATACGTAGTGAAACATTGTGAGTACACTAGGTGAAACATTTTTTATGGAACAAAAAATAAATCAAATTCCCTTAATAGAGAGTTTCCAAAATATGTGGTTTTTTTTGTTGCAAAAGAGTATTTTAATTCACTGCAACATTATATATATAAATAGTGAAATATTGTAAGTACACTAGGTGAAATATTTTTTTTTAAAAAAGAAGAGGAAGAAGTGAGTGGGCCTAGTAGATATGCACGTGGGAGGAGGGGCGCGCGGGGAGAGCGCCCGATCCGGCTCCCCCGCGGTGGACGCCCGACGAGTATCATTCTCGATTATACTCCTTGGAGTCAAAGGAAAACAGGGGAAAGAACACAGAGAGAAACACAGAACATGGCTCAACTTAGACCCCGTTTAGTTCCCAAAAAGTTTTTTTCAAAAACATCACATCGAATTTTTGGACACATGCATGGAGCATTAAATATAAGATTAAAAGAAAAACTAATTGCACAGTTAGGGAAGAAATCGTGAGACGAATCTTTTGAGCCTAATTAGTCCATGATTAGCCATAAGTGCTACAGTAATCTACATTTGCCAATGGCGGATTAATTATGCTCAAAAGATTTCTCGCGGTTTCCAGGCGAGTTATGAAATTAGTTTTTTCATTTGTGTCTGAAAACCTATTCCGATATTCGGTCAAACGTCCGATGTGTTACCCAAAAATTTTTATTTCACGAACTAAACATGCAATTAAGACGGCGTACGTATTGTCCGATACACTTGATTGGCCGACCCGACCCGACCTGACCGTACGTACGTGTAGTTGTTGGGCCACGCGCGTGCATCAATCATACACCAGCACACCATGGGTTGGTTTGGGAAGGCAACGTGCATCTGCCGTCCCAATGCGGCAGCTTCACAAAATCACAGCACCCCGCCATGCATGCGACCATCTATCGCTGCGCGGCAGCAGAGGCAGAGCAGCTCGTGCGCGAAGTACGTAACGTACCAGAAGCCGCCCCCCTTTCCCCCACACGCCCACGCCAGCCAGCCCAGCACGCACGGGGGGCCGTCTACTACTACACGCGAAACACTGGACACGGCGCTCGCTGCGCTGCGTGCGTCCTGCCGCTGCATGCGCTGCCGTTCCGCCCGGCGCTCGAGGCCCGAGGGGAAAATGCCCCTGCATCCGCTGAAGCCTCCACGCCGCATGTCGCACCAAATTATTGCGTCGCATATCCCTCCCTCGCGTGCGCACATCAGATCGAAGCCTCCCTTGCAAACACTTGTGCAGCGGGACGCGGCAGAGACGGATCGACGGTCGATGACACGATGCAAGGAGTAGCACAAGACCGTGCACATGCTTGTCATGATCGTCGCTATGCGCCTTGTCTAGGCAGTGGACGCTTACGTTGCTATCGCTTCTTTGGCGTCTCGCGCTGGGGCATCCACCATGTTCACCAATCTTATAAGACTAATTAAACCGGCCTCTGCCTGACTGACTGACTGCTTTTGTCTCGCGTTGCCATGAACGAGAATCAACACAACTCTGTTTGTACATTTCTTGCTGAACGAGAATCTAGGGAAATTAGTAAAGAAATGGAAGGCAAAAACGTTCAACTCGAGCTTATTTCTCCCTTCGATGGTGCCCCCAATAATTGCATGCGTGCATCCAAGCTACGTCTGCCACAGGTGACAGTGATCTCACTAACTTAGGGGTTGTTTGAATCGGTGTTGCTGAGATTTTCAGTCAATTAATTGTGTATATTATTGATGCACCAGTTCTGCTGCAAAGCTGCTCAGCTCGTGCGTGTGGGAAGTGGTACTCCGCGTAGTCCTACTACTACTACGATGGAATTACCTCCCGATTTTGAAATTCAGTTGGGCATTGTCCATATACGCTGCAATAGCTTTCAGAACATCACGCTGCATGTGCGTGAATGATTGAGCCTGATGTTTGTGTACGAGCATCATTACATATGGGCCGGTACGGCTAATAACCTGATGGCCCTACCCCATAAGCGAACAATGCAAGATGTTCACTGTTTAGGACAAACAACAAACTGTCCTACACTGCACATCACTACTCGATTCACCTTCTCTCTTTTTTCAGATTGATGCTGCTCTAGTATACCATTTCCATTTGTGGTGCTGAATTTCTTGACCAATGGGTTTTCTCATGGATTTGTGTTATGACGGATTATTATAACTCGGTCATACTTTAGGCCCCATTTGAAAAAAGAAGAGAGAGAGAGAGAGAGACATAAAATTCTAGAGGATTTACATCCTTCGGGAAACAATCAAGCGGAACCCTTTGAAACACTTCAGTCTCTTTAGAAATACCTACTAAATGGGCTATTCTATATGAATTTTGAAGGAAAATAAGTATGAGATCCCACCTCATGTTGATATTCTTATGTCTTTTATGTCTGAGTTTCTGCGTTTTTCATATTTGACGATCAAACGGTGGTTTTAAAACTTCCTTATTTTTCAAAATTTCATGGGAGTTCCATGAGCATGGCAATTATATTCTTGCCTTTTCTTATTCATATGTTTTGACAACCCTGTATTTCAAAGGAGCTCTTAATAAATGATCAAAACTAGACACTTCTCTTTGATTGATCTTTTTTGAAATGCCCTCCGAATGTCGTTTAGTTTTTAAAAAACCTTTCCCAATTGTGAGTAGGTTTGAAGTAATTCGGATTTAAATTATATGTTTTATATTCGCCTTCACTAATAAATGCTAGTCCTTATAAATAGATTATCTCTTTCCAATATATAGTAATAATAAATGAATGATAGTATGAGATATTTCTCAATTTGACTTATATTTGAAATCAAAGAGTTATTGATAGCATGATACATATACAGATATAGATACATAGAGATAAATATATAGTAGATATTAAGATATCAATACAGATATAAATACATAGATAGATATAGATATATAGATAGATAGATAGATAGATAGATAGATAGATAGATAGATAGACAAAAATGATACATATAGAGATATATATAATAGACAGACAAATATAGGCACATGCTGCATTGATAGATACAAATAAATATATATACAGACAAAGATACACCCATACATAGATACAAATTAAAGTATTCAATATAGCACTAGTAGTAAAACTAAAAGCGCCTAAAAACAATCTGGACCGTTGATTATACGTGGCACATCGCAGGTACGGTCCCAAGCAGCACAGTGACGTGTTTTATTCATCAAAACCACACATGGTTTTGTTGTAGAAGTACACCTCCAAGGCTCCAACCTCCTTGAGCACTGCGCCCCAGCTTCTTCCGTCTATATAGGCCGAGACCCCCCCTTCTTCAGTTCTTCACTCACGACTACCTGCAGGTACTCCACATATCTGGCCTTGGACGGTCTAGCTTGCAACCAAGTTAGTGGCAGCGCTAGGTAGGCGAGAGGCAATGTCTCGTCATCGGCGACAACCATCCCGCTCGCTCCCCCTCGACTTCAACGTCGACATGGACGACGAGCCAGCGGCGGCGGCCAAGGGCACGGCGGCGCACGTCGACGGCGGCAGTGGTCAGCCCGGCCGCCGCAATACTACCGATGATGCCAAATCCCAGGAAGCTGGGAACAATGGCAAGAAGCTGCCGCCGTCGTCCGCCACTACAGGCGGCGGCCGGCCCGTGGCGTCGTCGGAGGAGACAGGGAAGAAGAAGTAGTGCGACGACGGTGGATTTGTCGTTAGCCATGCATGTACTGTGTGTGTTGCATGCCGGCATGCAGGTGTAGTTCGGCCTGGGTAACTAGCTATAGCTAGGCCTTTGCTTTGTTTTTGTCCTCTCCATATTGGTCCTCATGTATCCTGTTTTTTGCCCATCTCAACCGACTTATATATGTCCCTGTAAACGTTAAAACGCTATATGTAAGGCCAGAAAAACTTTATATATGCTAGCTTTCATCCCGTTCCTAATCGTCGCGTGTTCGTGAAAATGATCGATCTCAAAGTTCTTCCAGAAAAAAATTGATGTGTTTGTCAGAAGTTGACATCATGATTAATGGCCATAATATGTATGCTGGTATATCTATGTTTAGGTTTCGTGCCATTAATTTTGTAATAAATGGTTGTAGCTTCAATTATAGCAAAGTCCAGGTTTAATATCCATTATGTAAAAAGAATTTCACATATGTAGACGTGTAAGGCTTTTGTGCGCCATGAGGACACAAGAATATAATCAAGATTGATCTTCTTATACAGCGGGGTATCTCGATTATGACTCGTCAGTGTTCGAGGACCATCCGTGATCAATCCGACCCAAATGTGTTGGATGAAAACAAATAGCACCATGCAGAAGAATTAGTGAAAGTTGGTGTGCATATAGTGTAGCAATAGCACAGGCCATGCATGGAGAAAGCCAAATTGAGACGAGACTAGTCGACAGGCATGAACAATGATGCACTGATGACTGATGAGAATTAATTCAGTACCAATGAACTCGTGCTTGATTGGGGTAGATCCATAAGGAGACAATGAATGACTGTCCGGCGTGGAGGGATGAGGTAAAATTCAGCATTATATTTTTGTCGGATATAATCACATTATGTGCTATACCACTATGAGTAGTCGTCAACTCGTCATTGTAGTGCTACTATACTGCCATACTGGTGTTCTGGGGATGAAATGAAGTATGCAGTAAAAAAAAAATCAGCACACAAGTTGAAGTTCGTACAGAATGGCAGGGTCCAATAAACAAGATTGGGCAGAATCACATTCTGTACTACAACAGTACGTACTAGATAGATTCAATCAGTGGACAACATGAGATAACGAAGAACTACACATGAACGGATCGACATGACCAAGGACCACAAGCTAGGTCCTCCTCCTCCTCTTGGTAACCGCATTGTTGAAACATCATGCATGTTGGTACCCATGCTGCTGGACCGCAAGGCTGCCGGCCGGAGCTCATCGCCGATATATATTTAGGCGTTTAGCTCAATGTGAAAATCGTTCCAGATCTAACCTGTGGTCCCTTGTGAAACCCAGTTTATATATGATCATCAGAACTCAGAACAGAACAGAGCATGCACAGCAGTCAGCTGGTACAGATATCCGAAATACGTGTACTGTATGTTAATTTGTAGCTGTGTTTCGAATATAGTTAATCTGAACAATCCTTTCAGAGTCTCAGAGCTAGCTAGTCTTGCTCTTATGACAGAAACCGCGAAGAGATAGCACAAAGTCATGACAAGTGAAATCAACAATTGCAAGGCTTCTATCTGAACTAAAAATATGCAGTAGTAGAAAGCATGGTATCAAATGCATTCTGTGAACAGAAAAGGAAAGTGTGGTTTGGTAATTCCATCAAGATGAACAAGTTACACAACCAAAAGATTTATTTAAGCTACCGTTCAAATCACGGCTACACAATTGTTCGGCGTTAAGATGTCCTAGAATCCAATGAGTTCTATTCATCCAGTTTTTTTTTCTGAAAACCCGCTTAAGCTGCATGTTTAGAGTTTGCAGGTTTGCCCTGGAGCCTCAGGGCGAAAGCTTGCAGTGACAGGAGCATCTCCTTGAGCTCTTCTTTAATCTCCGGATCAATCAAATTGCCATCGCTGTCGAATTTTTTCGGAGGCTGATGTGCTTTGATGAACACTTCAGGCTTGTTGATGAAATGGATGTCCAAGAAAACCCCGACTTGCCTGATGTGGTACATTGATCGGCTGCCACCGGAGCCTCCTGACGCGCTCACGATGGCGGCGGCTCTGTCAGCCCAGCAGTTGGGCGGCCTTGATCCCCAGTCCAACGCGTTCTTCAGAGGACCTGCACAGGATATGCGTACATCAAACAGTTGTAGACACAGAGGGCTCACCTGAAAAATATCTCACGCATTTTTTTTTGACAGAATAAAAACATGACGGGTCTAATTGGAAAAAAAGTAACATTTCTCTCGCTGACTAGTGGGCCCATGCCTCCTTACTGGACCCATAGCCATCACAAAACTAAATTGCCCAAACAAAAAAGAACCTAAATTTACTTTGTTTTTCAATTTTGGTTCTCTATTTACTCATTCTCCACGAGCAGTAAAGAACTTCATAATCAATCAACAACCTGGCAAGCCAATTGCTTTGTGCCTGAATGGCATATGTCACGGGAGGATTGGGATCCTCTAACATGAAGTCAAAAGAGAGTGGTGACTGACATATGGGTCTCACAGCTCACGGCCCCACCTGTCAGTGGCTACGTCAGGGGGAAGTACTTGAGAGGATCCTCTTCCATCACAGGAGAGTTGACATGAGGTCATGAGCACCAGAGCACGTACCTGAGATGGAGTAGTTGTACTCGGGAGAGGCGAAGAGGAAGCAGTCGGCGGCGCGGACACTGGCCCGGAACGCCTCGACGGCCGGCGGGAAGCCGCCGTCAACCTCCATGTCGGTGTTGAGCAGCGGCAGGTCGGAGATGTCGACGTGGTCAATAACCATCCCCGGGATGGACTCCTCGCATATCTCCTTGGCTGCAGTTCAGTCAGAATCAGAGCAGCCGCACATGAGACGAAACGAAAAAACGAAACGGATTGATCAGCCTGAGCTGCAGGAGAGACGATCGATGTACGTACGTACCGGCGCGGATGAGGCCGGTGTTGGCGGAGCCCCTCCGCAGCGAGCCGGAGATCGCCGCAACTCTCAACGCCTTCGGTGACGTCGAGCCTTCCATTTTCTTGGGATCGGTTTAGTGCGTGATTGGTAGCTTAATCAGAGCCTTCGTGCTTATGTAGGCAAATCGATGGAGGCGAAGGAATTATCTTTTTCCCCAGTGGACAGAATCATGGGAACCACATGCTACGCTTACCGGGAAAAGTATGGCGCAAGCCATTCCACTGGTCGTTGCGAACTTTGAATTTGTTTGGAACTTTGGAATTGTTCACGGCTGCAGTTGGAAGACATGCGCCATCACACACGTACACTACCGTTTCCTTGCTTTTTGTTGTTGGCCTCTGCTCTTTTCAGCCTGACAGAGTTGCTTAGCTTAGTGGCCACGGAATAATTGAGCGTCGTAATCCAAGGCCCACGCTGACCTGACCTTTGTACTTGTCGTTTTTTTCCTTCTTGTGTTTCGTATAATCATCAAAAAGCTACTTATCCTTGTGATATGAGCAATCTTATAAGCCGCTTGAACCTTGAAGGCCTCCGCGTACACGTGGTGCTCGTCGTTGTCACCGGCGAGGCGACGCATGTCCACGTACGGCGCCAGCTGAGTCGTCATCGTACTCGACCTGGATGAACATGCCACCCGGGGAGACGGCCGCGATGGAGTAGTCGATGACGACGTCGTCGCGGGAGGAGCTCGTGAGCTACTCCCGCACAGCTCGCCACCCGCGCGCAGCTCATCCCGCCGCTCGTGGAGAGGAGAGAGAGAGAGGAAGAGAGGTAGAGAAGGGAGGGGAAGAAGAGACTGACGTATAGGGTCCACGTGGATCCCACACTAAGTCAGCTGTCATGTCGTATAAAACCGGAATTAAAACCGTCGAGAGATCTAGTTTGCATTATTTTGTAAGTCTGGAAATACTTGTATTCGGTTTTGCGTGCGTTGTATTCGGTTTTGTAATTTAAGGATGATTTTATGACTCGATGACAAGTTAAGGGATCTTCGGTGTACTTTATCTTTCGTGTAACCATCAAAAAGCTACTTATCCTTGTGATACAAGCAATCTTATGGGCTGAAACATGTGGAAAGCCTTTCTAGCATGTCAGCTTTTCACCGATCTTTCGGCCTAGTCAAGCACTCAGCCCAACCCATTAGATATGTCGGCCCACGGATGAACGTGCCATCGTCCCGGCCCTACTCACGACTCTTTGATCATTTATGATTGTTTGGGGAGCTTAAGATTGTGAAAAGCATGTCCGCTGAGAAGCTAGCTGTTGAGAATCTGGAGAAGCTGGAAAACCCAGATTCAGGCTTTTAGTTCATTTTCCAGATTCTACAACTATAGCTTCTCTTAGAATCTGGGTAAAAAACTAGATTGTTTAGAGGAACTTTTGGCAACTAGAGATTTTAAGAGAAGTTGTAACTGTTAGAAGCTCCCAAACAAACCCTAAACCTCGCAAAGAGGAAGGGAATTGAAGCCACAGCATCGGTGCATGTAGGACAGACACGCATTGCAGTTGCAGAGATCGCTTTGGGCAGTAAAGCAATCCAGCCGGCGAGATCGATCGATTACCCTCGCTTCGTCCTCCACAACCACGTACAAGTACGTACAACATTGCCTGCGACGCCCGCGGCAACAGTGGTAGCATGCGCGCCCTTCTGGTCGGGGGGACAACCCAATATTGCTTCACCCTTTTCGCTGCTGTTTCTGTGCCTGTACGCAGTCACAGCCAAGCAGCAGGAAATAAAGCTGAACGAGTAGCACGAGCGTGGTGCGGCCGCTGTAAACCTGGACCTCTCGCTCCTTTAGACTCAACTGCCTTTCCAGTAACCATTGTATCATACTTTGTGATAATTGAGAATAAATACGTTCAAAACAGAAAAAAATGAATAATTGCATTAAGATTTAAGATATGTGTTGGTATGTGTTGGATGGGTGAAAAAATAACTTATTTCAAGATGGAGGGAGTAGTAGCAGCAGCAGCAGCAGTCGTGGTTTGTTATTGAGAAAATATTTTGTGTACACTTATTTATGATAGAAGTACAATATATTTGTTTTATAAGACAATATTTTAATAACTATAAAATTAATATAACTTTTATGTCATATGTACAAATAAACTATATGGTAAACAATATATCGCATAACAACTCATAGATAAAATAGACTCGTTATAAATTTCTACCATCCAATGATATACTCCATAATTTACCTTCATACAAAGGGCAAAATATATCTTATGATAGAAATTTAATGGTCAACTAACGAGAAGGGTGAGAAAGAAATCCAAACTAAAATTAGGATAAAAATTTAAAGACAGAGAAAGGGCTGGAGAAAGTTTCAGGGTACACAAGAAATTTTTATCTTTGTTATAGATATACTTGGAGATTTTATGACTTGTATCTCTGCACTAAGAGCAAAGTCAATAATATAGTTAACTAGTACTACTCCCTCCATCCACAAAAGTTAGACATATTTCACATTTGAGTTTTTCCAGATAAGTTGTTTCTTTTTTTAGTCTTTATGCATTTAAGACTTAAAAGAAGAGATAAATTAAATGTTTGATTAGAATCCAAGGAGTTATCTAAATACTCATTGGTTGCATGCTTGCATTCACTCCTTGATTTTATAATATCCAAGATGATTTAATTTCTTCTTGATCTTAGTGACAAAAGTAATAGGTGTAACTTTTGTGGATGGAGTATTTCTTAAAAAATGTAATATCATACCCACTTCTATAATAATCAGTTGTAAATAATAAACGGAGCGGTTGAGTTACTGTTTACATTATCACACTGCATATGCAATGCAAAGACAACCTGCCTTTTGAGCAGTCAACTTTAGGCTTGCATGGACTGCATCGGAAACTCCACGGTTTCGCGCCTTCCCGATAAAATCAACGTAGTACTATCAACCTTCTCTTTTAGAGCAAGTATAATAGTGGGCTATAAGCCTGCTGAGGTGGTTGGGAGAAAAGAGGAGAGAGATGAGAAGCGGGCTATAAGTTTACACCGACTTAGACACTGGCTTAGACAGACATATGGACCATATATTTATAGTGAAGAGTTAACCACTATATGAGTGAGCTGATAGATAGACTATAAATAAGCAGCTGACTGTATTATTATCCTTTCTCTTACTCGCCATCGACATCGATAACAAAGAAGTAAAAGCAGCCTGTTTCGGTGAGTGATACCTCTACTCTCTAGTTGGTGGCTTGGTGCTGTTTAGTGCAATGCCTACCACAATATGCACAGCAGATGTGGGGAAGTTGGAAAGAACCGAGGGAGCACATTCTCTGCTTGGCTAGTCGTTTCGTGCATGGTAAACTCTGTGAATCTCTCAAGCTCACAAAGCAACATAAATTAACCACATAATACATCTTAAAATAACTGCTGTGAAGTTTGGAGCCAATTATACCAAGCACAACCATCCCGTGTAGAAGTAGTAGACGTGAAATACCCCAGTACGTAACGTACGATGGTAGGGGTGGCATCATGACGCCATCACCATGCCGGGAGAAAGAAATACCGTGCTGGCTAGTAACGACTCGTGGCAGGATGGGCCGGGCCGACTGAGCCTGGCGACTGGGCCCACAAGACCATCTCGGCCTGCTGCTGCTGCTGGTGGTGGCGGCCCACCTGCCCGCCACTCGCACCGCCGGCAACCCCCACACCGCCGCCGTACCCAAGCAGCCCCACGTCGACGGCGCTCGTGGCGGCGGCCACCGTCTGCGGCGGCTGCTGCTGTGGATGCCTCCGCTCCTCACCGCCGCGGCTTCCGGTGGCCTCGTCGTCCTCATCAGCAGGCAACCGGTGCACCTCGGCGCTCCCGAACGTGGCGGCCACCACCACCAACCCGTCCGCCGCCGTCATCTCCCCGGCGAGCGTGCCGCCGATCACCTGCCCGCCCGCCCCGGCAAGAGACACCGAGAACGGCGGCGGCGGCGCGGGCCCCTCTCCGGCCGCGGACGGCAGCACCGTCCCGGACAGGGACAGCACCTCGAACCGCCCGTGCAGCTTCACCGCGGCGGGCGGCGAGGTCGGGAGCCGGAGCGTGACGGCGGCGACGGTGCCGCGGCCGCAGAGCACGGACACGCCGACGCGCCGGCGCCGCGCGAACGCGGCCACCGCGGCGGCCACCTCGCAGCCGGCGCCGAGCTCCAGCACGACGGGCCGCATCGCCGCCTCGCTCTCCCGCGTCACGACCACCGGCGGCTTGGGTTTGTTCTTGGACCCCAGCGGCCGGCCCCGCGGCTTCCGCGGCGGCGACGGAAGGTCCAGCGCCGGCGAAGCCTCGATCAGCTCGGCGCGCGACGACCCCTCGTCGGCCATGGACGAACACGATCGAATCGCCACAAGGTTTATATATCTACTCCGGCTTTCAGCTGCTACAGTGGCATGAATAGTAAAAATAGCTCCGGTTCTTGGCTCTACGAGGAGTACTAGACCAGTAGCCGGTGAGCTTGAAATAGACGCAGCGCTGCATGGCAGCTTGGCCGGGGCCGCGCTTCGATCATCCGCGGTGACCGAGGCGTTCAGAAACGTTCAATCGGATGCGTTGGGTTGGGCCTGTGGGCCCCGTGCCTCCCCGTCTCACGTCAAGCCAGGTACTGTAGCACTCGCGCTGGTCAAGCTGCTCGGTCACACGCTGACTTGTGGGCCCGGGAAAACCTTTGGCCGACATGGAAGTGAGAGGCAGGATGAGTAGTGAGGTGATTGCAGTTTTGGTGTGGTCAAAAAATGCAGTTACTCCCAGTTTGGCGTGCGGTTGTAGCCTTGTAGGTGTAGGATCATTTGCAACGGCGAAAACTGGTGGTCGCTGCGGTTTCTCCCCAGAAATCGCCTCGCGAGCGCAAAGCCTTTCCTCCGGGCTCCGGCATGCCGTTCCGCCTGGAGAAGTGGAGATGCGCTTCAGGATACAGATTGACCGCGCGCGTTTGTATAAGGGGGTGTTTGGTAACTAGGGACTAAATTTAGTCTCTCTCACAAAAGTATAAGTTCCTATGGTAGGGACTTATGTTTTTTTGAGAGGGACTAAAGTTTAGCCCCACTTTAGTCCCTCCAACCAAACACCACCTAAGTAAATTGCTATGCATAAGATCCAACCGTCTGACTCAATTTAACTAACGGTTGTAAACGGCTACAGATGCATATAAACATGTTCTTTTATTGATCCATGGTTATGGCTGTGTTTAGATCTAGGGGTTAAAATCTTTGCTGCGTGTTACATCGGATATAAAAAACACATTTAAAAACACACTACAGATTCCACCCGTAAACTGCGAGACGAATTTATTAAGTCTAATTAATCCGTCATTAGTAAATATTTACTGTAGCACCACATTGTCAAATCATGAAGCAATTAGGCTTAAAAGATTTATCTTGCAATTTATACGCAATATGTGTAATTAGTTTTTTTTTCTATATTTAATACTTCATATATGTGTTCAAACATTCGATATGATAGAGTAAAAAACTTGCCAGAGGATCTAAACAGCCCTGAATGTCTCTAGTTTTATATGAGTTATACAATACTCTTTGCATAAAGGGCCTATTTAGATTCTACTCCCTCCATCCCAAAAAAAAGACAAACCCTGATTTCCGTGCCCAATATTTGACCATCCGTTTTATTTGAAAAAATTAAAAAGACAAGCCACGCATAAAATATTAATCATGTTTTATCATCTAACAATAATGAAAATACGAATTATAAAAAAATTTCATATAAGATGGACAGTCAAAGTTGAACACGCAAACCCAAGGTTTGCCTTTTTTTTTTTTGGACGGAGGAAGTAACTTTTTTCTTCAAACTTTCAACTTTTCCAACTTTTCTACACATATAAACTTTCAACTTTTCAGTCATATTATTTTAATTTCTTTAAACTTTTAATTTTAACGTAAAACTAAACACAGCCAAATCCGTGATGTATTGGTGCATCTGGCCACAAGGCAGCAGCCCGTTGAGAGGCGTCGACTATTCAAACACACCCGTCCAAAAAGAATCAAAACGAATCTAAAGCCGTGAATGCAACAGACTGGTGCTTCACCTTCCTTCAATGGGGCAGCAGCTAGCAGCAAAGCAGAAGGGCAGCTTCCACGCGTGGTCGTAGATACAGGTATGCATGTGGCCGCTCCTCATTGGATGCTAGTACTAGTATCTCCTCCTGCCTGCGCCACCAGCCAAATTCGATCAATGGTCAAAAGGCAGTGAATGGCTTGAAAGAGAGAGTAGTGCAGTGTGCAGTGCAGATGGAGGAGTGGAGAAGATCAGAGCAGAGCAGGACTGAAAAGGCTGAGCTAGGGTGTTCTTAGGGCATCTACAATCAAAGATATTCTATAAATGCTCTCACTAAGGCTGTGTTTAGTTCAGCGCAAAGTTTGGATTTTGGTTGAAATTGGAGATGATGTGACTAAAATGTTATGTGTGTATGACAGGTTGATGTGATGAAAAATGACTGAAGTTTGGATCCAAACTTTGGATCCAAACTTTAGATCTAAACACAGCCTAACTGAGGGTACCCTCTGGGGAACTCCTCTCGCAATCAATGATACCCCTAGTAGCTCAACGAGTGTCCCTAGCCAAAAAAGCTCACATGGTTATGTTACAATATTACCCCTCTCTTCTCCCTTTCTCTCTCCCTCATTTACTCCATCGGTAGCTCATCGCCTCATCTTTGTGACTCCGCCCGTCTCTTCTCCTCCCCTCCGCTTCTCGTGCCGTCGCCGTCGCCGGACTCTGACGGCGGATGCAGGCCGGCGGCGGCGGCGGCTGCTCCCCTCTCTCTCCCTCTCTCACCCATCGCCGCTCTCTCCCTCATCCTCTCTCTTGCCGCCGCCCTTCGACACTGCCAATGAAGAGCGCCGCGCCGGTCGAGGTAGCGGACGGAGAGCCTCGCGCGGGTTGCGTTGGCCGTCGTGGTCCTCCCCGCCTCGCGCTGGCCCCGCCCCGACGCCGTCGCCGACCTCAGTTCCGGTGCCGGCGGCAGCCAGAGGCGGTAGATCTGGCGCCGTCGTGCGCGGATCTAGCCCCCTTGCGGCCAGATCGGGATGGAGCGGCACCGGCCGCGCCACATCGAGGAAGAGGCCACGGCGGCGTGGAGCCGACGGAGGAGGTCTCTAGGTCGTCGCCGACATCGTGTGCGCCACTCGTCTCCCTCTCTCCCTCGCCGCCAACGGTCACCTCTCTCCCGCTACTCGTCACTCTCTCTCCCGTCGCCGGCGGCCGCAAGAGCGACAAGGAGGGTCGCCGCCGCCACGGAGTCATGCGGTTGGTTGTGGAAGGGGACGAGGGTGGAAGGGGAAAAACTGGGGGACGGAGCGGTGTCCTTGGGCTACTCCCCACCCAGCGCGTCTCCCAAATCGATCCCCCAGCCCGGGCGCTCATAGAGACGCGTCCCTCTGTTGGGGGACGCGCGGTTCTGCTGGGGCACGACACGGCGTCAAAAAGGGACGACGTTAGCTAGGGACACGGCTTGAAGAGCCGCATTGGTGATGGCCTTAGTTCTTTGCATGTAAAGTTTTTTAAATATACAGACACATTTGAAGTATTAACCATAGACCAATAATAAAATAAATTATAGATTCCACCTATTAACTACGAGACGAATTTATTAAGCCTAATTAATTCATCATTAGTAAATATTTAATGTAGCATCACATTGTCAATTAGACTCAAAAGATTCGTCTCTAAATTAACATACAGCCTATGCAGTTGTTTTTTTTCTGTTTACATTTAATGTTCTATGCATGTGTCAAATATTTGATGTGATGTTTTTAGCTAAATTTTTTAATCTAAAAAAAAGTCCCATAGTCTTCCTTGTGGCCGCTTCAGTTAATGTCTCTCTCCAGGCTCTGTCTCTCTCTCGCTCGGTCGCCTGCTCCGTTCCTGCAGAGTCCCGAGTCCGGCCACTGTACGCTGGCTCTGTGCATCATCCTCCGCGCCGGCCGCCAGGAACTCGTCGGCGAAGCCCAAGAGCGATTTGTTAATTACTATCTCGATTCCTTTACCTGTTGGGCCGGCCAACTTCCTTCGGTGACTGGGCCTGAGATATCTCTAGCCCAAGAGTACCGACCTCTCTCACGATAGCCCAAGCCTAATACTCCTCTCTCACGATAAACCAATGAGCAAGGGTTTACGATTTCGAGATGGCCTTCCGTTTCGGACTCTGGCGGAACGATGGTTTTCGTAAAATCTGGTGGAAAACCGGTAGATTTCGAACAAATTTCATAGATCAAAATTTGAATACAAATACTCTTAGTTTAGCGATAAGCTTGCGAAAACCAATCAGCTTTAGTGAAATTCCGAGTGAAATCATCGAAATTTGAATCGGTAACTAGAAAACCGATCAGCTTTAATTTCAATCAAAATTTCCTACTATAAATTTCAGTAAATACACGAAATTCATCATTTTTTTAAAAAATTTATATCCCAATAGGTTCTACGAATATCATACTATTTATAAGATTTTATTTGATTTTTTTCCTTTTTTATCAATTCAAATTTGAATTTGGATGAAACTCATCGAAATCTCAACTGGCTTCTACTTTCGAGCCTCGTTGAAACCTCAAAATTTCACGGAATTCGACTAGTATTCGTCCGAATTGTGAACCCCTGGCAATGAGACAAGGAGAAGAACAATGGCGCAATCGATGATGTTTCTGCTTCTAGCCGATAGCGACTACCTGGGTGATGCGCATGACAGGGGGAGATAAATACATATATCGGGTAGTAGTATTGGTTTATGCAGAAACATCCAAGCGCAACTAACTAGGAGTTTGAAAAACAATCAAAATTTGACTCTCACAAATGTAGAACATGCGCCACGTAAAGAAAAAAAAAAGAACAAACACGTTTTGTGCCCACATTAGAGCAGGTACAATAGCAGGCTATAAGCCAGCTATAAACATATTTTAAAGAGATAAAGGAAGAGAGAGAAGATCAGCGGGCTACAGATCTGTAGCCAGCTGCAACACGGGCTCTAAGACGCACTGTATGTATGACATGTAAGACCAGATATTAATAGTATAGTAAACAATTATTGTATGAATTGACTATTACATTGGTTATAAATGATTTGAAGCTGGCAATTGACTACACTGTTAAACTTGCTCTTAGCATGCTCTGATTAGTTTTTGTTCCCATGATTAGGCGACGATACGCCAATTAAAGCCATATCAAAGCTAACGACAAAACATTACTACTAGCGAGAGGTGCAAGCGAAACTTCGAAGTTCCGTCCAATTGCCATGATCAATGATCCATGTGTGTACTAGCAACTTTCGCGTTAACCGGAAATATATAACAATTAAGTAGATAAATCGTATTGCATGATCATATATCAACACTTAACATGTCAAAAACCTATCAGTTCTGGACGTTGTGGGAATCGAGACTCCAATAGTCTATGTTTTTGTTGATTGTAAATTCATGTTTGATGAATTTTTGGATTAACCCTTTTGATAAACCGACCGTTTTGGTGGATGATTGGACCTATATGTATTTTAACCTGTATTGCCGTTGAACCCTGTTGACATGAAATGTGTGCTACCTCACCAAGCTTTTTTTTGGGACCAATTACATGGAGCCAAGAACATAATTTAACCGGTATATGGGGTATTGGCGCTGACCCCTGCTGACCTAGAATTTGTATCACCTCGATAAGTTTTTCGATGCCAATGTACGTGGTGCTTAGATGTTTGGTCTTATCATCAACATTGATGTTGATAAGGTTAAGGTTTTTCTGTTTGAAGTTTTTAGCAAGGTTTATTTTAAAAAATAATTTCCTAAAAAGTTAAAATGATAAAAAAAATCGGTCCAAACCCAATGCAACATTTCAGTTTGCCGGGTTTTGCCTGCTCGCGCATACAGAAATAATTTCAATCTAGCCATCTAGGTACATGTTCCAAAAAAAAGCCATCTAGGTACAGTACAAGACATGCAAATAATCAGAACTACTGTAGAACTTCCTCACATATCTCGCTAAAAATGATTTTTGTTTTGATGCTGTTTCATTCAACTGACAAATTCTGTTCATAGTCACGCGAAGACGAAAATGATAACAAACGGAGAGCAGAGAAAATTAGTCCTGCACTAACCAATAATGGTGATTAGTCCACACTAACCAATAAGGGTGACGGACGCTGTGGAAAAAGATGGAGCGCTACGATAATACTCCCTACGTTCCTATTTGTCGCCGTTAATTTTTTTAAATATATTTATCATTCGTCACATTTAAAATATTTAAGTAATTATTAATTCTTTTTCTATCATTTGATTCATTGTTAAATATAATACTACTAAAGTTTTTAATAATATTTATAAAAGTTTTTAATAAGATGAATGGTTAAATATGTTTTAAAAAAAATCAACGGCGTCAAATATTTAGAGCCGGAGGGAGGAATAAAGAAAGAAAAATGATAAAGAAAAACGTTAGCCGCCGATGGGTCCGACTCCGATGACCTCTTTTTCCATGAGATTTTAAACCTTTTCTTTTCTCTTTTAAGATTATTTGTCACTCCCTACAGGCTACACGTGACCAACTCAGAATTAATTATTCCTCTTTTCCCTCCTACTCTGGCAAATCTATTTATTCGCTTTCCATCTCCGCTGAGTTGGGGGCACTTGGCAGTTGGCAAGCGCGCGTCACCAACTCAGCAGCCTTAGCCGCCGACGGAGAAGACGACGACCATGGAGGCCGCGGCGGCGAGGCCCGTCATCCGCGTCGCCGCCATCTGCGGCTCCCTCCGCAAGGCCTCCTACAACGGCGGCCTCCTCCGCGCCGGTACACACACACGCCATTCCCTTCCCTTCGCTCCCTCACCCCTGGTCCCCCACAATCCCCGCGAGTTTTGGGCTTAACCTGAGACGCCTTCTTCTCCTCCGGTGGCGGCGCCGATCGATCAGCCGCGGAGGTGTGCGAGGATTCCATCCCGGGCCTGCGCGTCGACCACGTCGACATCTCCGGCCTGCCGCTGCTCAACACCGACCTCGAGACCGCCGATGGCGGATTCCCTCCCGCCGTCGAGGCCTTCCGCGACAAGGTCCGCCAGGCCGACTGCTTCCTCTTCGGATCCCCCGAGTACAACTACTCCATCGCAAGTACGTGCCTACTGCTGCCTCCATATGTGATTTGTTGCCAAATATCTCGCCCGAATTCGCGATTACTGGCCGATTTTCCACACGAATTGCCATGGATAAAGTGATACGACCAGATAAATTTGGGGGAATCCACATACCTGTAGTGCGTACCAATTCAGTGATCTGTTCGGTTCGTTCAGACTACAATTTTAGATCAGAGGTTCATCAAGTGATTACTGTCTTGAGCTATTAGGTTCGTTTCCATTTGGATATCAATGTCATGGTGCACGATTTGGTTGGGGGTCCCTTTTCATTCTCGTGACCCGCAGATAATGGAGCTGGTTACCATCTCATTGTCATGATGCGTTCCCTGTTGAGAGTTGCGCAAAACATCACAGGGCCCTGAAGTGTGTAGTAGGGAAAGTGATAAAGGAATTCCAACACTGATTTAGAAAAAGTAGAAAGTCAGTTTCCTTTATTCCTTCCTTACAAAATGTTATGTATAAAGTAGAAAGGAATACCTCAATATTCTTTACTTACTCCTTTAAGCTCAAATTGAATTATTGTGCTTGACTGAATTATTGTGCTAACTACCAGTCAAGCTAACTGATGCCCCTTTTCATTCCACCAAATATCCAGCTCTTTACCTTGTAAAAATAAATAGACCTTCCAACGAAATCATGGTTTCTATACTTGTGTAGACCTATATGTATTTTATTAGGGCAAGTATGGCATCTAGTAGCATAGCTTCAGCATTTGATCTATGCTGCTATCCTGTCAATCTATTCCCAGAAATGTATAATTAGTTTACACTTTACAGTCCAATTCATGTACTCTAGCAATTCAAGAGCCAATATGTTTGGATTATATCCCACATCTCTCACATTTCTGGTTGCATTCTGATTGGCATACTGATTTCAGCATATACTTTGTTTTATTTTTTTTGTTGGCCTGTAAGTTCACTGCACGCCTCTTTTCATCTAGTAGTTATTTAGTTTACCATTTGGCTGCAATTTAATACATGCTATGCTGTGCACCGTCTTGCAATGCTGAATCTAAGTAACTCGATTGAGCAATTCACTCTTCAACTTGTGTTTGTGACATACAATTTAAATTTGAAAGATATCATACGCAACAATTTTATCACTTACTGGTTGACAGATAAGACTATATACATAATATACTACAATACCATGCTCAGTGTTCTTACCATTAAGAAAAATGATTAAATTGTGTAACACCCTTGTATGATTAATAGATATGTTGATATCTAAAGCAAAACAAGAGGCATGGATAACTACCCTGGAAATTCCAGTTACTAGACAACACTAGACTACTTGTAGAAACTAGCCTGCAGATTAAGTGAAATCTCAGAAACTTGTCCAAAGATTCAGTGATTCCCTAAAGGATGGACTGCATGCCTGCTATATTGTATTTCTGATGTTCATCTATGTGCTTGCGCCTCATATGCTTCACGTATCAATTGTAGCCCCACTGAAGAATGCACTTGATTGGGCTTCTAGAGGGCAAAATTGCTGGGCAGACAAACCTGCTGCAATTGTCAGTGCAGGAGGTGGCTTTGGAGGGGGTAGATCACAGTACCATCTTCGTCAGGTTGGGGTATTTTTAGATCTTCACTTCATCAACAAGCCAGAACTAGCCGTAAAAGCATTTGAGCAGCCTCCAAAGTTTGACAGTGATGGTAATTTGATTGATGCGCAAATCAGAGAACGGATCAAGCAAGTTCTCTTATCCCTTCAGGCTTTCACACTCAGGCTCCAAAAGAAAGATTGAACCAGTGAAGTGATACATAATCTTGTTAATCTGCATTTCTGAAGCATGGCTCCTTGGATATTGCATATTACGGCTTATTTGATGGTATTTTACTTTCAATCAAGCAATGTATCGTGGAAAAACTGAAAATTGTAATAAATGCTTGTGGAATTGTTTCCCCTGTTCATTTGAAGGTTTAATGTTTTGGTCACATCTATACAAAATATATTAATAAAGATTTATATTTTACCCATTCCCCTGTACTGTAACCACGATGATACATCAAGATCACTTGGTATCAATTATATCATACTGTAGCCAGGTGAATATTTTCCCTGTTATCTCATTCTCTTCGTTTAGTATTATCACTGAAATTTGTGAAATTGGAAATTCCCACGAAATAACATCTAATTAAGGATGTCTGAATGCAACGAGCTAATTCAGAATTTCAAAGTTTTCTCTAACTGCATCTCTTCTCTGTTATTTATGTGTTTGTATCCGTTGGTTGTTTTTCTTCACATTCTTTGATGGCATGTCTTCATATGGTTTTGCATCAAGCGTAAGATATCCAATCTTTTTCATATGGACTTATCAGAACTATTTTGGTTTTGTATGACTTGTTTGTGTTGCTTGTTAGGTTGATCAGGAATGGATGACAGATTGAGAGGCATATGCCTCACACTGATGTTTTATTGTTGATAAATGGTGTCCATATTCTGAACCGAGGAGAAGAAGCTTTTGCACTAAGCAGCGCGCGTGCATGCATCCAAATAATGCATCAGGGGAGAAAGAAATGCATTTCTTCCAAAAATAACTGTTGAGACACATCGGTGCAAGAGGTGCGATGTTACGGTCGGACGCCTCCGTGGTTCTGTGCTAATGTGGATATTATTGCGTTTTGGCGTACACTGGCATTAGAGATTTACTCCGGTCCAGTAAAAAGTACCTCAACGTATCGGTACCTCGCGATACCAAATCGTTTTCGATCGTTGGATATAGCTGGGCAGGATGGACATTGTTAAATCCAATGGTCGGAAACGATTTGATACCGTGAGGTACCGGTATCTTGAGATACTTTTTGTTGGATCAGAGCAAATCTCCTGGCATTAACATATTGGGTCATCTGCACGGCTTCTATGCATTTGCTAATACTGGTTGAGAAAAAAAAATAGTGTATATAATGTACTCTTAATCTTTTAGGTGATAATAGTTAGGTTGGGATTCTATACCTTTTGTCCTAGGCTTCTAGCACATTGCATAAGTCAGTGTGAACGAGATGAACTAACTCAATGTGAAATGAATCTTGCCAAAATTTTAGCATCAAGCAAAGCAAAAGGCCAAGCTTTCAATATAAATTGGAGACCTTTGTCAAAAGGAAACAAATTTTGAGAGTACTAAATTTGTTGAGTTTCTGGAAGGACTATTGAGCTATAAAAAGGATCCCCCTGAGCTCCCGTTTAAGGAGGTGGACAAAAGTTGATCCAGACCTAATCCAACCAAACTCTGTACCTGGTATATGTGAATATATGCTTGCTGTGTGACCCTTCAGTTTGCTTTGTCACCCTCTCTTGGACTTGCAGAAACACGCCGTGGTGTGGACAAGCGTGGCAGGCACGTACTACAGATTACCAGCCAACTTTGCCGCATGATGTCCGGAGGTAGTGCCACTTGTTTTTTTGCATGGACAGCAAAAGGTGTTTGCAACTTTGCATCGACGTATCATGATCTTTGCCACTATCTCCACTTCACAAAAATCACAAAATGGGAGACCACACACACCATGGAAAATGGCTGACTCATCTATTGGACATTTGGGCCTACAGGTACAACTTCCTGCTTCCCTCTCCTGACTATCAATATTTGGTACTACCTCCATCCCAAAATATTTGACGCCGTTAACTTTTTTAAAAATGTTTGACCGTTCATCTTATTCAAAAAATTTAAGTAATTGTTAATTTTTTTCCTATCATTTAATTTATTGTTAAATATACTTTTATTTATACATATAGTTTTACACATTTCACAAAAGTTTTTGAATAAGACGAACGGTCAAACATGTTTAAAAAAGTCAACGGCGTCAAATATTTAGGGAAAGAGGGAGTACTAATTATGCTTATGAATTATCATAAATAACACGTGCTGATAGGCTATCCAATTGATATTTATTATGCTCGTTAGTACTATGTTTGTTCCATCTAAAAAAAAGAAAAGAAAAACATACATTTGAACCACCCCAACCACTGCAACAGTCATGGTAGGATCTAAGGACAAAATATACTTCCTGGTCTATATAATTTCACCAAAAATATATTCCTCTGATACTCTATTCGTCTAACAAGTACCATGTGATATAATACTTCTTGGCTGTAACTGTAAGCCGTTGTTTTTGGCTTGTGACGTGTAGATCCTCTTTATTTCACTCTTGTGTTTCACGGCAAATTGGTTTAATCAGCGCTTCAAACCATATTTTATTTTTTCTACTGACTTATCTAATAATAAACAAGGTCGATGGCAGCAGGAGCTATTGGTAGTCGTTCAAGAAAAGAAAGGCCTTTCATTGCAATCACTTTCTGGAAAAGGAGTGGAGTAAAAAGCACTAAAACGTCACCAAATTATTCACCTCAGTAAATACTCCAAATGCTATTAGTTTCCAAATTCTCCTAAATAGCATGGGTTATGGTCTAATACAGTAAGCAGTAGAGCAACTCCTGGTACTGTATGAAAGTATATCAAATTTTTGGCCTCTGAAACGGCAAATTCTAGGAAGGGTTGTGAGATCAGACTTTCAGGCAGAGAAGATGACCAAAATGCAAGAAATTATTACTGATGATTATTATTTCTGCTCTATTAATATTTTAGACAACCACTCTTACCTTTCTAAGAGAGAAAAAAAAACTGGCGATGATGTTCTGAAGATATGCATTGTCTTTTGTTTTGCAAGACCCGCTCGATCGTCGGTGGTTGGTGCTCATCGATCAATTAAGTTCGAATTGGTGCCTTTCACTGTCTAGAGTCAGTGTTTTCCAACCAATTCAGTTGACAAAAGGCCCCATTTCTCCGGCACTTGGCTCAATCCACTTGCCTGCAGAAAAACCAAGCCACTTGTTTTGCCAAGTGCAATTTCTCTCTTCTGCCGGCCAGACTCTGAAACCGAGTTCAGACAAAGGAGCAGTATTCTACAACTCAACCATTGTCTTGTGTTCTCAAAGTCAAGATTATGCATTATATATACGGCACGTAGACGAGCTCTGTCTGGTACTGCAGCACACATACGTCGCAGGAGTTCCTTCAGGCGCTGGACTCTTCTGCATTTTGAGTGGATCTAGTTATGGACACTCTGACACCTGAAATCAACAATGACATGGCAACTGGCAAACCACAGGTTGATGGAGCTTCGCTTCTAGAAGGCAAAATGTTGGTAAACCCGTGAAGATTTATGCACACACAATTCGGAGTTGAGAATTCTGAGGTAATTAGTCATCATTTCAAAGAAAGTTGCTTTTGGGCTATGCTCTGCTTTCTCTCGGCTGGCTGGCGTCCACCTTGTTACTTCGCGCAGCAGCAATATTCCTCTTCCCTTCAACCATTTCGTCTTATGTGACGATATTTACAAGATCGTGAATATATATGGCAACAAGATTTTCCAAATGATTCGGCCTATGGAAATTACCATTGGGATTGTCATCTTCAGAAAGGTGCTCTGACTAGTCGTTGCAGTTAACAGAAAAAATGGAACTAAAATATGCCCTACTAAATTATTGGTAGCTTGGATAGCAATAGTAAATGTCTGGATTAAATTTTAATCATAGATAATGCCTATGATCAATTTGGCAGTAATCTACAACTTTCATTTTCATATATTCTAAATTTAGCTTTATATTGGTAGCAATCCAAACATGTGTAATATAACTTCACCCTACCAATGAATTGATGATACCAAAACCTGCCAAGAATTTGGCACTACAAAGATTTGATAGGGTAGAGAACCAGACCTACCCTAAAACCACAAACCAGTAACAGTTAGTATTTTAAACGCAACATCAAATCAGACATTGTTAATTTTTTTTAACGCAAGACCAAATCAGACATGCATCTTCAGTCAAGAACAGTGTCCACCAAAACGGGACCAGATCATCCAGCAGCGTCAGGTTCATCCAGCTGCCAAACTGCACAAACGCCGATGCTCCGAATCCTTCAGAGAGAAAACGTTATTGTCAAACCTAGCTCGCATCAGAAAAGGGACACAACTATTCTTTTCTGCTCTGCTCCAATCGCGTATTTGTCCAAGACAAGCAACCACAACAACTACATGACAGCGAGACCGACGCACAACAAATAATCTAATCGTAATCGATCCGGGAGAGGAAGGAATTGCGATGCAAGGGTGTGGACAAAAAGCAAGATGAAGAAAAAAGAACACGTAGTGGTGGATGGTGCTGTGGTGAGCTACTAGAATGCTAGATAGATATCCGAAAAATATATGATGGTTGTGCACTACTAGCCTTGCAAGGGAGGAGGGGTAGTTGGCTATCCTTTTTCACAGTGTCACTGCAGCCAAAGCCAAGCAATCCTCCTCAGTCCTCACTATCACACACACACACACACAGAGGATTATCTCACTTGACAATTGACATAGCCTGACTTTTGGAAGTCTGCAGCTGCTGCAAGATTCAGCAATACACTAGGAGAAACAAGCCAGCAGCAGACAGTAGTTAGACAGGTAGCGGTTACGGTTACGGTTGGATTTTGCTTGTCTGCGGCCGGTGGACAGCTGAGAGAATGGCAATTAGGCATGTAGTACATGTACATACACCATGTGTGGAAGCAAGGCAATCAGGTGTCGTTTGGGAAAAACCGGACGCATAGCTTAACTTTCTCCCTCTTGCAAGTGCAACCAACCATGCCCTTCTCGCGTGCGTAGCTACAAATGTCTCCATCTCGCGTCTTCTCGAGGTTACTACTGCTGTTCATGTTCTCATGTTCTAAACTGTAAGTGCTTGAAGCCATGGTTTCCTCCTCTCTTCTTGCTTGACATCCTGTGAAACTTCCATATATCAAGTTTGTTTTTGTCTGAATTTTGTCAGGATTTGTACTTGAGGAGTCTGAAACTGTTGGATTTTGTTGGAAGATAGTGGTGATCGACGATGGAGTCGGCGAGGTTTGTGTACGAGCTGGATCATGGGGGAGAAGGCGAGGAGGAGGAAGAGGAGGAGGCCTGCTTCTTGGATATCTACGTGCACGGCGCGCGCGGCATCCACAACATCTGCATCTACGCGGCGCAGGACGTGTACGCCAAGCTCGCGCTCACGTCGAGCCCGGACGACGCGCCGGCGCTCGCCACTCGCGTCGCGGCGGGCGGCGGCGCCAACCCGCGCTTCGACGAGCGCCTCCCGCCGCTGCGCGTCAGGCGGGCGCGCCTGGGAACCGACGTGCTCAAGTGCGAGATATGGATGCGGAGCTGCGCCAAGCGGCTGCTCGACGACCAGCTCCTCGGCTTCGCGCTCGTGCCGCTCGCCGACGTCGCGGCCGCCGACGGCGCGCGGCTCGCGCAGGACTTCTCACTGTCGTCCACCGACCTCTTCCACTCGCCGGCGGGGACCATACGGCTCTCGCTCGCCCTCCACTCCGGACCACCCGGCGACGCGTGCCCGCCGCCGGAGCGCGCCACCGCCGAGCCGTCGATCACGTCGGAGGTGGTGATCCTCGAGCCAGCGCCACCGGTGGACTACGCGAGGATCGAGTTCCCTGACCTTAACGCGGTGAAAGAAAACGACGACATGGCCGTGCAGTACCTGCCGTTCTTGCACCTCGGCGACGCGCGGGCCATGGACGACGACGACTGCGAGATGGCCACGAGCCCGCGCGAGGAGAAGCCGGCGTCCTCGGACGACGGGAGCAAGAACGCCTCGACGTCGACGACCACCGCCGTCAGCGACGACAACAGGGCGGTGACGCACAAGGCGCGTCCCGACGCCGACGACGCCGCCACCGCGCCGATGTCGTGCCGCTCGCCGGACACGCCGACGTCCAACGGCGGCAAGCCGTCGTCGTCGGACAAGGAGAAGGGCGCCGCGGAAGACGTGTTCGACTCGCCGCCCGCCCTGCGCGACATCGACATGGAGGCGGAGCAGAGCGCGATGCAGCGGCAGATCATGGAGATGTACATGAAGAGCATGCAGCAGTTCACCGAATCGCTGTCCAAGATGAAGCTGCCGATGGAGCTCGACGGCGACAATGGCGTCGTCGTCCAGAAGGAGGAGAAGCCGCAGGCAGAGGTGAAGCTGCAGCCCAAGAAGGATGGTGCAAGGGTGTTCTACGGAAGCAGAGCTTTCTTCTGAACAAAAAGCAACCAAAAAAAAAGTTGCAGGGAGAAACAAATTAAGATGATCTCTTCTTGCAATTGCAAAAGGTAAATGAGTTTAAATCTTTGGCACAAAATTCAGTGTGCAGTTTGAGAATTAGGTTTTGCTTGTTAACTTAATTCGTTCATCGAAAGTGTAAACTAAATCTATTTCCGAGAGAGAGTAACAGATGGAAATTGGAATGGAGTTGTGTTTTGGTATCAGTCAAGATTGCTTGTTAACTTACTTAAATACTCCATATTTTGATAGTATGTTCAGATGTTCTATGGTGAAACTTGAAATCTCTTGCCATTTCGTTCAAATGGAAACACAATCAGCTACAAAGATGAGTATGTTTAAAGGGATTAGAAGGAGAACTAGTGTAGCAGTAGAATTCTGTACTAGAGAAACAATCATTTCATTTGAAACAAATTCGAATCACAATTATAAGGAGGAGGTCTTTTAATTGATTGCAAACAGGTCCCCTCAGCAAACAGAAGCTGTTTGAAAGGCTTACATCAGACTCCAATAATTTTTGTTTCAGAAGGAAGCAAGCCATTGATGATTAGTACTAAGCTCTCTCTCTTCTGTAGTTATATCTCAGCAATTCAATGCCATGTACGAAGCAAAATGCCAAAGAACAAAACAGAAATTGGTGGTTGCTGTTTCTACATCGAGTTCAACGCGACTAACAACACGATCAGTTCTCCTGATTACAATGGACTGCCATGAACTTTCAATGCAATTAGTTTCGAAATGCCAATGTACAAGTCCAACATTTCTGCCGGTCGTACACTTCAGTTCTTGATGAAGCTGGGAGACAGCCTTCAGTCATCACAAGAAATTTGGTACTCACTTGTGTACTCTGTATGAACAATGACTTATTAGTATGAGATTTATTAAAGAAGACGAAAACTTGAGACAAGTCAAAGTCAATGGGAGTATTCATTTTGCCGATATGGACTTGGACTAACAGAGAGGAAATTGCACTAGAGAAAGCAGCTTCCACATACTGAAAACTGTACAACAGAAAGGGGCTTTGATCAGTGATCACTACTAGTAGTAGAAAACAGAAGGCATTAAGAAAGCACCTATCTCTACAAATTGAGAAGGATTGCTATAAATCTTCAGTAATCAAGTCACAAGCTGAAGTTTAACTTCTTTTTTTTTTTTAAAAAAGAGAAAAATCTGATTTGAATTCTGAAACGCTTAGCTAGTTCTCGATGATGAGCTTGGCGCGGGCGTGGCCGGCCTCGACTCTGTACTGGTCGCCCATGCCGAAGTGCGCCATGAGCAGCCACACGACGGTGAGCAGCTCGCCGCCCTGGCTGAGCTGCTTGGCGTGGAAGTTGCCCCTGCACTTGCCGGCGGCGTAGCACAGCATCTCCACCCACACGCCGGCCACCAGCCGCCACCGCTTCCGCCGCTCCAGCCGCCGCAGCTGCTCCGCCAGCCTGCACGCGTCGAACAGCACCGACTTGCTCCGGTCCCCCTTCACCTCCCGCGGGTTGATCTCCGTCTTCACCTTCGTCAGCGCCTCCGCCGCCTTCCTCGCTGCCCCGAGCTCGTCCCCCCGGAGGAAGAAGTTCTTGGTCTCCGCGCACGTGTCCCCGAACCGGATCTGCCCGATGCTCGCCGTCAGCATGAACGGCCGCATCACCAGCAGGAACAGCATGTAGTTGGAGATCTCCCTGCTCGCCGCCGGCAGGTGCGACACGTCGTTCAGGTGGCTGTCGTCCGCCGTGGGGGCGTGGTCGGAGCAGGAGCAGAAGCAGCAAGATGACCACCGCTTCAGCTTCCTCTCGCCGGCGTCGCGGCCGTCGTCGTCGTCGTCGTCGTAGAAGCAAAGGTCGGTGGCGATGTGCCAGAGGATGATGCTCTCGTCGAACTCCACCTCGACGCTGGCCCCGAGCTCCTGGTAGCACCCCATCCGGTGGAGGAACCACTGGCCGCGGTGGTCGCCGAACCGCCGGTAGCTCATCGGGTCCGCCGTGCTGTTGGCCTTCTCCTTGAGCTGCTTGAAGACGAGCTGCTTGAGCACCATGGAGACGCCGATGTGGTGGGTGTACCAGACACTGTCCCAGATCGTCTTCACGCGGACATTGTAGTCCCACTCGAGCTTCTCGAGCGCTCCGGTGAGCCATGTCGGCTTGTCCTTGAGGCAGTAGTGGATGAGGTTGTACTGCGCCATCTGGTTCGACCACCGCGGCCTCGCCTCCGGCAAGAAGTAGCTCACCGCCCGGAACACCCCGCTCGCCACGGGGAGGCACTTGTCCTTCTTCCGCAGGTCGGCGAAGCTCCATGGCGAGATGGCCATGAGGAGGATGGCGTAGATCTCCAAGAAGATGGCGCCGCCGAGGAGCACGTAGGAGACGGCGACGTCGACCGGCTTGTAGGGGGCCTTGTCGGTGCCGGAGAAGACGATGAGGGAGAGGACGGGCGCGGCGAGGGTGAAGATGCGGAGGTAGCGGCCGGTCGGGCCATGGATGACGGAGGATTTGGAGTGGAGCGACTCGTACATGAGCAGGAGCTCGATCTCGACCACCTTATACGCCTGATCTCGCTGGAGGCGGCGGAAGAAGGCGAGGCTGTCGGTTCGGTCCTGGAAGCTGAGGATGAGGTCGACGAAGAGGCGGCGGAAGGTGTGGAAGAACCGGTGCGCCTTGACGACGAGCTCGCCGTACTCCATGTGCTCCTCCTGGACATGGATGTTGTCGTCGGGGGGGCGCTCCGGGACGATGACGATCTCGGCGTGCAGGCCGGCCTCCTTGCTGGAGTGGTACTCCTCCATGAACTTGGCGTAGTTCGGGCCAGGGTCGGGGCGCGTCAGCATGGAGCTCCGGAGGCTGCTCATGCTCGCCGACTTGAGCGCCCATGTCCGCTCGCCGTACTTGACGACGCCGGAGACGAACATGAGGATGGCCGGGACGAGGAGGCCCGCGGCGGAGGGGCGCGACTTCCAGTAGACGTAGAGGGCGAGGGCGATCTGGGAGACGAGGCTGAGGAGGTGGCGGAGCCAGAGCTCGTTGTCCTCGATGGCGAACGCGGTGATGGTGTCCTGCCCGCCGAGGTGGAGGATGAGGAAGGGCGCCCAGAAGACGAGGAGGTGCATGTCGCCGCCGCCGTGGGGGCCGTTGCTGCAGAGCTTCTGGTTCTGGGAGAGGTTGCCGAGGGCGTAGATGGCGATGGAGTCGGCGAGGAGGTAGGCGAGCCAGAGCATGAAATGGAGCCAGGCGGCGACGTTGCGCTTGCGGAGGCCGCCGGTGAAGAGGAGGAAGACCTGCAGCGAGAGGCTGCTCAGCAGAAGCACCCGGATCTCCCACTCCCCCCACAGCCGCCGCAGGCCCGCCATCTGGCCGCCTCTTCTCTCGTCGTCGGCGGCGGCAGCTGCTGCTCTGCTCTGCCCGGAGTCGGAGGCGGAGGCGGAGCTTGACTCCAGTGGAGGCAGGTCGCCGTTGACTCGTTGACAAGTCGTCGGCTCGTCGTCGCCACTCGCCATGGATGCGTGATCAGATGGGCCCGATCAGACGCGAGCGCCAGTTTGTACGGCCCACTATGAAATGGGCCAACACATGGATGTGATGGCCCACTCTCACCTCCCCATCTGCTGCCCGACCCATGCAGTGGCAACGCACCGCAGCGGAACGGATATTGCGGTTGGAAAAAAGTACAATTTGGCTCCCTTCAATATAGGTTTGGGCTGTGTAAAGTTCCACCGGCAAAAAAAAAAAAAATTGCTACGTCATATCAGACATATGTGGACACACATTTGAAGTATTAAACGTAGATTAATAACAAAATAAATTACATAATCCATATGTAAACTGCGAGATGAATTTATTAAGCCTAATTAATCAGTCATTAGCAAATGTTTACTGTAGCACTACATTGTCAGATCATGACATAATTAAGCTTAAAAGATTCGTCTCGCAATTTACACCCAAACTGTTTAATTGTTTTTTTCGTCCACATTTAATACTTCGTACATGCGTTCAAATGTTCTACGTGGCGGGGCAAAAAAAATTGTTGGTAGATCCGGAGGTGCCCGGGATGCAGAAGGATGCGGCTTCCTTGTTTTGACTGTGTGTTCCTATCTCTGTCCCCTACCAGGTGTCCTCTCTCTATTGGTGATCGCTTTTCCAACGGGCCCAAGGCCTTACGCTCCTTTTTTTTCATCTAAACGGCTTAACCTCTTCGTTTCTTTTTGAAGCAAACAGCAGCAATCTCCGTTTTCTTTCCCTAATTCCCTTACACTGCAGCGGCATGCCCTAGGCGGGGCAATTGGGTAGGCAAGGCAATTCCAGTGCTTGCCATTGCCATCGATGGGCAATATGCGTGTGCAGGATGGCTGCTTACCGGTGAAGTTGTAGGAGATGTGAAGTTCCTGAGCAGGGGGAGGCTGCACGGCCTCCAGCACGGTGCCCGAGAGGTGGTTGTGCGCGACATCGAGCTACTCCACCTTTTGCATCCTGGGAACCTCCGGTGGGAGCGGGCCGGCGAGGGAGTTGAAGCTGACGTTGAAGAATGTGACCTCCCATAGCATCCATCCCGACCTCGGGAGGGTGACACACAGAAGTTGAGGCCATTAATTGTTGATTTGTTGATGAGGAGGATATCGTTGTTGGAGAGGACGATGAGGGAGACAAGGGTAGCCAGGCATGGTTCGACCATTCATGCAATCAATTTCAGGTAATACTTAAGAATTTAAGATGATATGCGCTAGGAAACTAAAAGAATCACATGAGCAAGTGATCTCGCCGGAGAAATCGTGGCGTTCGGGCGTTCGGTGGGGGAGTGAGCGTCTTCGAAATTTCCTGGGCGCTAGGATTTTTTTTTACTTCATGGATCCATAGCAGCGGTGGGTGCATCTCTGCCGCTCTCCGTGCTGTCACCGCGCTTGCTTAGAAACGAGCCATCCCGGATGTTAACGTTGTTTACGTTAAAAAAGAAAACAAGCGCATGGCCTGGGTCCACTAGAAAAGCAGCAGCCAATAGAGGGAGGACATCTTGCAGGGACAAGGAGGGGAACATAACACAGGAACAGGGAAGCCGCATCCCAATGTTTGACCGTCCGTCTTATTTGAAAAAGTTATGAAAAAAATTAAAAAGATAAGTCACACATAAAGTATTAATTATGTTTTATCATCTAACAACAATAAAAATACTAATTATAAAAAATTTTCATATAAGACGGACAGTCAAACGTTGGCATGAAAATCTAGAGTTTGCCTTTTTTTTTTTGGAACGGAGGGAGTAGACTGTTTCCTATTGCGGTTTGGTTGTGATCTAGCCAGGTTGAGACAGCATTATATTTTTGAGATTGAAAAAATCACCACACATGTCTCACTATCGACTTGTATATTATCTATCGCTGAAGAAATAATTAATCGTAAATGATAACACTAATGAAAGTCTAAAATTTAAACCCGAACGATCATGTTTCAAAACAAGGGACCTTGCCAGGTGAACTACGTTCCGCTACACTTCTAAAATCTCAACACCCTTAGACCTTATATTTTACCGTTATTCAATTAATAACAAATAATACCACCTTTATTAATTCTTGAACTGAAATGTCTTGCCTGGAAAAAGAAAACACGGTCATTCATAGGTTCCGTGGACCTGACATGGAGAGAGTTTTCCTTTCCCGAGACGGTAGAGTAGAGTTACTACCCCTGTCAAAAAAAAAAAATAAATTAAACCCTGAGTTTAAATCTCAAACTTCACGCTAAAATTGGAAGTTTGGTTGAAATTGAAACGATATGACGGAAAAATTGAAAGTTTGTGTGTGGTCTGGTTTAGTTCCCAATTTTTTCTTCAAACTTTCAATTTTCCCATCACATCAAAACTTTCCTACACACATAAACTTCTAACTTTTCCATCACATCGTTCCAATTTCAATTAAACTTTCAATTTTGACGTGAACTAATAAATACACCATGTGTAGAAAAGTTTTGATGTGATGGAAAAATTAGAAGTTTGAAGAAAAACTTTGGATCTAAACTCGGCCAGAGTAGTACTCCCTCCGTTTCACAATGTAAGTCATTCTAGCATTTCCGACATTTATACTGATGTTAATGAATTTAGACATATATATCTATCTATATTCATTAACATCAATATCAATGTGAGAAATGCTAGTATGATTTATATTGTGAAACGGATGAAGCAGTACGTAATATCACGCGTCGTATCGGTTAATTTGGACGCTACACCCAAACTCCCAGGACGGAGACAGACGCCGCGCGCGCACGAGACGTGAGGCCCCGGGGCACGCGCGGCCACGCTCCCCGCCCGCCCAGCCACGTTCCCGGCGCGTGTCGACGCCCACGCGCTACATGGCCGCGCGCGTCCCCCCGCGCCCGACGTTTCTGATTAGATTAACCCTGCGATCGCCGTAGCTTAGGTTCGTTATTAGGATACGCCAAATGATGAAGAAAGCATTCCACACAGTGTATTAAAAACTACTGCTCCTACCCATATGGCTAGCTAATTAGGGCTCGAAAGTGATAAACCTACCCCCTAAGCTGTTCGCATAAACTAATACTCCTTTCGTCTCATAATATTTAAGATATTTTTATGAAAATAATATAACATATCCTAATCCTGTCAAAATTCATAATACTATAATTTAAGACATTATATCAAAATCCCTTATATTTCGAATAAGAGATTCATAGTAAAAACGAAATGTATCACGTCGCTTTAAAATCTCTTATATTTTGAGACGAAGAGGTATAACCATGCATAGCACAATTAATGGTGCCTCAATTTTGTTAATTAATTAGCTGATGCTGACGCTAACCCTGAACTGAACCTATTAGATCGGGAGGTTGCATTAGTTAATTGACTGATTTAATCTCTGTTCGTACCCAAAATATAGCAACTGGCCCCCAGAAAGTAGTACTGCACTCGCCTTACACGTAGTACTAAGATTCCAATAATATGAAGAGAACTCATCAACAAAGGCTGATAGTGTAGTACAACCATGCATAAGGAGTAGTACAAATGATCAAATGCATATCTAGCTGTGTTATATCCGGGTGCAACGTACGTCTCTAATGGTACGTTTAATTTGGAAGAGATAATATAAAGTGTAACTAGCACTTCTGTCAAGTTGGCTCATCATACTGTGATCAACATACTGTGCCCTATATATATGGTTCGTGTGTACTGACAAGTAGTACTACTAAATTAATTAAAGAAC
The DNA here is from genome assembly GCF_000147395.1 of Oryza glaberrima. Classification (NCBI taxonomy): domain Eukaryota; kingdom Viridiplantae; phylum Streptophyta; class Magnoliopsida; order Poales; family Poaceae; genus Oryza; species Oryza glaberrima. The sequence continues at coordinate 38,474,873 of NC_068326.1, read as the reverse complement.
CATATGCATGAGATAATTGATAAGTACACACACATTTCCCCCCTCCCTGTTAACAACAGAGTATCTGCACCCACTTGAATCAAGATAACATAATCTATACTACAACGTAACCTTCCCCCTGTACTCACATTATTATCGCATGTAAATATATATATGGATCACTAGTTCTAGTTTTATCGATATATACTTTGGTAAACTACATATATAAATTAAGTTGTGGGTGACACTGACATCCATCATCTCTCTTTCTCTCCCCCCATTATAAATAGGGAAGTCATCTCCTTGAAGCTAGCTGGCCTAAGCTAACTCAATCAAACCTCCCTAGCTTGGCAGAATAGTTAATGTTAATCACCTGATTAAAATTCGATTAGTCCCCTCCTACCCAGCTAACTACTGCTTCTATTTCACGGAGAAAAATGTCTTCCTAGGCTTTCTCTTTCAGCTCGATCGATCCACAGCTCAGCTAGCTCTCTCTCTCTAGCGACAAGCAAGCATGGAGCAGCTGTTCGTCGACGACCCAGCCTTCGCGAGCAGCATGTCGTCGCTTGAGGCGGACATCTTCTCCGGCGCCGGCCAGCTGCCGTCCTCGCCGTGGCTGGACCTAGACCTCGACGACGATGTCCAAGACCTCTCCATGGCGCCGACGACGGCGAACGCGGTGTCCTCCGGCTACGGCTCCGGCGGATCCGGCTCCCACAGGAAGCTCAGCCACAACGCCTACGAGCGCGACCGCCGGAAGCAGCTCAACGAGCTCTACTCCTCCCTCCGCGCTCTCCTCCCCGACGCCGATCACACTGTAATTTAATTTACACAAAACCAATCAAATCCAGTACACCAAATTAACCATGCATATGCATGAGATCTTGATGTGATTTTGCTGCAGAAGAAGCTGAGCATCCCGACAACGGTGTCTCGCGTGCTCAAGTACATACCCGAGCTGCAGAAGCAGGTGGAGAATCTGGAGAGGAAGAAGAAGGAGCTGACGACGACGAGCACCACCAACTGCAAACCAGGAGTGTTGGGGAGCCAGCTGATGAGCGAGGGCATGGCTCCCATCGTTTCGGCTACCTGCATCAATGACATGGAGATCATGGTTCAGGTCAGCTTGTTGAGCAATGTGGCGGGTTCAGTTCTTCCTCTCTCCAAGTGTATCAAAGTACTGGAGAACGAAGGTCTTCACTTCATCAGTTCATCGACTTCCTCCGGATTTGGGAACAGGACATTCTACAGTATCCATCTTCAGGTACACATTATACACACAGCTCTATGCTAGAACGTTTAATTAATATTTCTTATGGTAATATATTTTTGAAAAGAAAATCCCTCTATACTATCTCCATTCTAAAATATAAAAACATAGAGCCCGGACAGACTGTCTGTCCAGATTTGTAGTACGAGGAATTAAATGTCTCATACGATTTTATTAGGTTTTTTATATTTTAAAATGGATGGAGTATTTTCGATCAACAATAACCTAGCATCAAATCAAGGACTAGAGTCAGGTTAAGATCCGGGTAAATTAGATAAAGGATGCTATAGTACAATCTAGAGATACTACTACTCTGCCTTAAAATAGTTTCTTTTTAGCTATTTACTCGTATATATACCACTGTTCAAGTTCATAACTAAACATATAGGTTTTTTAAGATGAAGGTAGTAGTAAATATGAGTAAATTTTATACAACTATGAGTATATTGAATAATATTATAGAACTATACTTTTATATAGCACACTGTCATAAAATTAGAGACTTAATACTACACATTTAAACCACAATAACACGAACTATATAGTTGTATATATGGCACAAATCTAGTATAGAATATATCATAGAACTACATATTTTAATAAGCCATGGATCTAGTAACACAAATTACAGATTTAAATAGTGGTAAATTTTATTAAAAGTTATATATATTCTAAAATTTCTATCGAAACAACAATGTTAGCTAGGGATCTACTAATTACAAATTACAATATACTATTTTGCAACAAATTTGATGCTAGGTCCATAGTTTTTCATAGGTGGTTTAATCTTGCAAAATTGAAAAAACTTGTGGCAAATTTGCAAATGCCCCTTTAATCTACCGTTTATGCTCATAGTTTGATGTTCAATCCATAATTATGTAATATTTTGCATAGTAACAGATGAGAGAAATTATAAGTGAATAAGATGAAATTCTACCATAAGCATGAGAGATATAGTAGTCCCTGAATCGTGTGTGGAATTCATCAGCTAGTTGTTTTTAAGATTTCAATTAGAGCTGACCTTCTTATGATAAAAACCAATGTTGCTTAGTCACAAATCTCAAAATATACTTGTTAAATCGAAGATATATGAATCACATGATAATTGTAAAAATATATGTAGCGTTACTCATGATACTAATACTTGAGATAACCCTCTAAAAATACGGGATATTACATATGAAAGTTTCTCCTTTTTTGGGTTAAAATTGACAGTAGAGCATGTTTGTGTGTATATATAGCGTACAATTAGACCGTTATTTAGTTGTCATAGAAGTTCGGTGTTCTGAAAATTACTCACAGTTTTCATATATATATATATATATATATATATATATATATATATGTATCTAATGTTGAAACAGAGAAGTGAAGGAACGATCAACGAGGAGTGCCCAGCATTTTGTGAAAGGTTGGAGAAAGTCGTCAGGAACAAAGCAAAGCTTTAAGCACTAGTACCGCGCGCGCGTGCCTGTGATAATCCTGAATTAATCAAGGGCCAAAATCTAGGTAAAAATGACCATGCGCAGTGGTTAAATATAGCATTTGGTTAGCTGATAATAATGATATATAAGTAGTGTGCTCGATTTATATTAACTAATTTCTATGACATATATACTATGTTGCTCGATGTAGCTTTTGTACATATTTCATGCATGACTCTCAGTGTATTAATTAATTATATTATGAGATTTGCAAAATGTTAATTTTTGCAATGCGTAACGTTGCTGGAGGAAAATCAAACCTTAAGAATATATTACTTTCGTCCGCTAATATAAGGGATTTTGACATTTTACTTATACTGTTTAGCCATTCGTGTTATTCAAAAAAATTTAGAATTATTATTTATTTTATTTGTGGCTTACTTTATTATCCAAAGTACTTTAAGCACAACTTCTCCTTTTTATATTTGCACAATTTTTTTAAATAAGACGAGTGGTCAAACAGTGCAAACAAAATGTCAAAAATCCCTTATATTAGGGGACGGCCGGAGGGAGTAAGTATGTTTCTGGACATGCTATATATCACTCGACATATTTTAAAGAGAGATCATACGAATTTCTAATCTTAAGATCTACTTCACGACCTCCTTCTCCAGCTTCGACAAACTCTACCGAGCTCCCTAGTAGTCAATTAGCTAGGGTTGTGGAGTGGGTGGTGTTCCACGGTTTATAGGGATGCTAATTAATCTATTCCCTCCGTCCCTAAATATTTGACGCCGTTGACTTCTAAATATGTATAACCGTTCGTCTTAATCAAAAAATTTAAGTAATTATTAATTCTTTTCCTATCCTTCGATTCAATGTTAAATATACTTTTATGTATACATATAGTTTTACATAATTCATAAAAGTTTTTTTTAATAAGACAAACAGTTAAACATGTTTAAAAAAGTCAACGGCGATAAATATTTAGGGACGGATGGAGTATATTTTTGCGCAAGTTATGGGAGGAAAATATGAGGACGCACATCCTTTAGAGTACTTAAAAGAAGATAATGCATGCAAATACACTGCAACCTGCATCCATGGATTAATTGGGATCTTATTTTTTCGCTTATGCTTATGCTTATCAACCAAAATTTAAATTTTCAATCTTAAATTTGGATCTAATTTTGATAGTTTTTTCATTAAAGTTTATTTTTCAGCCTTTGCTTTTAGATCGCTAAGTATACATATATAAAAGTTTTATTTACAAATTATTTTTCGTTTGTAAATATGTCGTTTGGCTTATTTCACGAATAAGCGAAACAATGGCGCTCTTGGATTCTTCTCCTTAGGTACTACTCTCTCTATTCTAAAATGTGGTGTACTACTAGTATTTCATCTGAAAATTAATCGAGCACCAGCTGACAGTACTTGCACATCTACATTACAGTATGTACTAGCAGAAGTAAATGTACTTGCGCGCTCTGTACTAGCAACCAGGAGCAAGCTGATCGTACTCACATGCAACAAGTTTGTGGATAAGGCGTACTCCTACGTTTTTGCAGTTAATTAACATAAATAGGGCGAGAGAGGAGGATTAGTGTAATTATATATGCAAAGACTAAAGACCTTTCCTGCAAATATTTCTGAGGATGTCGAAGGTGTTATCAAAAAGTGTCTTTTCCATTGCAATTCCAGACTAGGCACAAATTAAATTTCGTAGGCTTTGGGGGCTTTCTGCGTGTTATGAGGACCAATAATGAGGTCTCATCCTAGCTAATTTGCTGAAATCGGCCGAGATCTTATAGCAGACCATATGGACCGCATCATAGCATGAACTATGCTTAGGTTTGGCTCTTACTTTAACCGGGTAAAGAGTTGAATCGTACCAAACATGTCACGAGCCACATCCAAATTTGATTTTTTTTTCGCGAACGTGTAAAAAAAATTGCACGTCAATATATTAAAAGAAGAGAGCAGAGTTTGATTACACAACACACACGGTCAGAAGGTCGTTGCCAGGGGTCAAAGAAAAAAAGAAAAAAACAGATAAGCTACTAAGAAAGTAAAAACTCATATCGCAAGAGAGGGTGGGGTAGGGGGTCCTACTACACTCTGGCCTGCGCCGGAGGCAGCGAGTCGGAGAAGAGAGAAGAGAAGGTCATTGCGTGATCTGGAGGGAGGGGTTGGGAGAAGAGGCCGTTGTAAGCCGCAACAGCCTCAGTTGACACAGGACCCTTCTCAGACACCATTCCAAGCTTGCGCTTCAGATTGTGCTAGGCGCGTGAGGTCGTGTCACTCGGGCCGGCAAGCGCGAGCTTGGCCGCAATCCTCTTGCTACTTTTCGGCACTTCTTCCACGGTGGCATGCAATTCGTGGATCTGGTGGCACTAATCCAGTTTTGAGATTTCGTGGATGATTTCATCTAAATGAAGTCCAGGATCTGGTGGCGATTCTATCTATATTGAAGTCCATGACATTTATACTCTCTCTGTTTCAGACTATAAATTTATTTTGACTTTAGTCAAAGTCAAACTACTTTAAGTTTAGTTAAGTTTATAGGGAGATATAGTACTCATATTTACGGCACCAAATTAGTTTTATTAAATCAATAATTGAATATATTTATCTTGGGCTAAAATATTACTATTTTTTCATTAAACTTAAAACAATTTAACTTTGACAAAAACCACAATGACTTATAGTCTGAAATGGAGGAAGTATCGTTTAATTTGAGACTTTGAATACTTAATTTACAAAGAAGTGTGTATTTGTGCCGTGTTTTCTCGCTCTATATATATCGCAGTTTCACCCATCTAATTAGTTGAACAGTGCGTCTTAATCTCAATCTCCATTCGCCAATTGACTGTACATGTCTGAATGGAATCCTTCTATGTATTATCTGCACAGCTAGAATCCTACAACTAGCGTAGTGTGGTGGTGGTCGTCTTCGAGTTCGACGCGCCGCCGCCGCCGCTCATCGTGACGACAAGAGCCTCGCCGGCGTCCGCAGTAGCAGCTTCCTAGTCTTGTTGCACTCCGAGATCGTCTCCAGCCTCGGCGACCACGGCTGGTTCCTCCGCCCCATCAGCAGCGCGTAATGCCGCTTCAGCTCCGGCGTGCTGCACAGCTCCGTCGCCGTCGCCGTCGCCGTCGCCGTCGTCGACGGCTTCCGGCGGCGCGCACCGCCGCCGTTCTCGTCGCAGCTGATCACCTTCTCGATGAACTCCGGGAGGACTCGGATGAGCGTGGCGCCGCCCTCGCCCTTGACGTACTCGAACGGGCACTGCCCCGGCCCAGCCACGGACACCTTCTTCGACGGCGCCGGCGACAGCGACGCGAGCGCCGCGGCGGTGAGCACCTTGAAGCAGGAGAAGCGCTCGGCGGGGAGGACGAAGTACGTCCGCCCCGCCATCAGCTCCTCGCTGGCGGACACCACCGGGATCGGGAGGCCGACGTAGAAGGAGTCGGCCGCGCAGACGACGTGGTCACCGGGGAGCTCCGCCGTGACGTCCCCCGCCACGGCGCACACCCCGCCATCGTCGTCCAGCATCCTCGTCTGCCCGCCCCAGTACACCAGCTTCACCCCCGCCGCCGCCGTCGCCGGCAGGTGCATGCACGGGGAGAGGCCGTTGCCCATGGCAACTGATGTGTCTAGAACCTTCTAGAACGAGCTCGAGCTTGCAGATGGAAGAAGAGGAGAAGAGGAGATGCTTGTGTGAATTGGGGCTCGTGGTTGCGAGAGGGGAATATATATAAGCGAGCGTTGAACGGGGTTGACTTTGGAAAATTCAAAGATGGAGGAGGTAAATACTCCTACTACTACTGGTCTGGCTTGGTCAGCGGTCAAAGGCGATGGCTTTTGAGACGGAAGCGGGTGAGCTCGCGGGGGGCACGTGGCAGCTGCCGATTGGGCCGCGGAGGGGGAGAAGCGAGTTGCGCGTGCGCATCGTCGTTGGTCCGATCGGGTTGGATCCAACCAGATATTCAGAATTTCAGATCAGATGTACAGTAGTACAGTTGCAAGTTGCAACTAGAAGTTGCCGATTAATTTGACAGCTCCTGGCTGCAGGCTGCTACCGCACTCCAACGCCGACATGGCAGGTGTTTTTTTTTTAAAATCTTGTTCCAAATTTGGAGCTGACTGAAGAGAGTTTTATACTCCGTATTATGGGTATGAGTTCATTTATACTCCTATGTCACTTATCATCGATTTGTTTTCGGACTTATTCACTTTTTTATAGCTATTTTCAACCATTACAAAATTTAACAATTCCCATAATTTTAGCAAATTAACGATATTGTTAAGTTTTGGTAGAATAGACTAAGTGTGATGTTGCTAAATTATCTATACATGATCAATATTTTGTAACAAACTAAATACCATTATATATTTATCAATTTTACTGAATAATGTTATGATTTAAAATGAAATCAATCTGAACGTGTCATCTTTTAAAATTTACGAGTTCTAAAACGAACCTAACTAACTGTATGTAACATGCTCCAGCCACAGTAAACACACAAAAGAAGAAAATGGCGTGCGAAATTTGTCCCAAAAAATCCATTTGGCTAACAGCGCACTGTTTCACTTTCACCTAGCCTGCCGACTTCCTACCGTAGACTACCATACGACTGGAACGACCAGTAATACTAACTTTTAAGTAATATATAATTTTAGCATATGCAACTCGCGTCGCTGTGATGATGTGCGTCTTAATTTACAGTTCTTGTTGCCGACTAGTACTACACTACTACTCCTTGAACCTAATCCAGTCCAATATTCATGGCACCCGTTGTCATCGTCAACACCAAGTAAACTGTGGGCGAGACGAGAGCCCTGTACTTTGATCTCCGGTGGCTGCAAACCTTTACAAGTTGTGTTCTATGATTACCGGTGCCAAGTTCAGAGCATCAGTCAAACGTAATCTGTTATTACTAGTAGTACTACTTCTCTTAGAAAATATAAAACGTAACCTGTTACGTAGTATACGTATACTTCTCTCTCCGTATCATTTTAAGTGTAGTTGTAGGTTTTCGTATCCAACTTTTGATCGTTCATCTTTTTTTTTATGATTAGTATTTTTTTGTTATTAGATGATAAAACATTAATAGCACTTTATGTATACTTTATTTTTTAAAATTTTTAAATAAGATAAATGTTAAATGTTAGAACACAAAGATTCACCACTGCACTTAAAATGGAAGTAGTAAGATCAGAGCTGTTTCAATCAAAGATCAGTCTGGCCAACGCTGACGCCTTCATTCAGAAAAGTGGCTTGGCTGGCCTTCGTCAAAAGGGAGAAGCAGTCCGAGTCTCCCCTGTCTACTCTACCGGTTGTCACGTTGCGGTTTACGCAGCACGTGCAACTTGTGCAGAAACGGGCCGTGCGTGACGCAGATGCCTCGTCGTGCCTACCACGCCTTTTTTCTGGAACCGTGAAGTTGGAAGGTGACTGCAGTCTGAGTAAACACAGAACATTTCAACTGGTCAAATCCCAGCTGCAACTGGGACACTTCTTTCCACTCTATATCCATTTCAGCTCGAAGAATAGTATCGCTTTAGATGGACGACCGTTAGCCACAATAACATTTCATTGGCACACAGATGTTGTATGCTGTCGACTTTGCTTATGACAATTACAGTACTCCCTATCCACAAATTTAAGAGATTTTGGCTGTGTATCTCTAGACAAGTGTTTGTTCAAGTACATACTAAAATCTCAGATGTTGTATGCATATGACAATTACAGTATTCACTGTCCACAAATTTAAGAGATTTTAGCTGTGTATTTGGACAAGTGCTTGTTCAGGTAAATAGCTAACTTTGCATATGACAATTACAGTACTCCCTGTCCGCAAATTTAACATATTTTGGCTGTGTATCTGGACAAGTGCTCGTTTAGGTACATAGCTAAAATCTCTTGTTCAGGTACTCAACCTAGAGCACAGTCAGTCGGTCACCTAATGGGATCATGGATAGGCCTGCTTGCCGTTCACATATGTTGCCAAGACGTGGTCCGTTATGTCGCTGCCGAACTCGTTCCATGATGTGCTAGGCAGGATCACAAAATCGGCGTACTTTCCTTCAGATAGGCTGCCCAAAACATGGTCAAGGAAGCAGGCATAGGCGGCAGATATAGTATGTCTGCGTGGAGGATAAATCCATCAGCAGGGGCACCATGACGTGTAATTGTAAACAGCAGGGTATTAGTGCAAGAGAAGGAAACAAATGAATGAGTCAATGATATCTCCATGAACGCAATATGCTAGCCGGTTTATCGTGATAGGTAATTTCACATTTAAACTACGTCAGCCATGAATAGGAGTATAGGACAAAGCTATCATTATGTATCAGAATTAAACTACTATGAATGGCATGTGAGGCCCTATTTGTCATTGTCACAGCAGATGGTATTTTGGCGAACCATTGTTCAAGGAATCGTATTTTGGCATCCTTATTTTCTAGTTATAGGTTGAAATATGTTTATGGAATGCAGATCCTAGTAGTGTGACGAGAACATTTCCATGTTGTCATGTGAAAAACAGTAAAACAGCATTACACGTTGCACGATCTAAAAACTGGCTTCATCTGTGAAGTGACTAAAGTGTTTAGGGTTTTAATTCAGAGAGTTATCCAGTGGCATTTTACTCGAGTACGAAGTTTGCAATGGCACATTCATGAACAAAAATATTTGGCCAAAAATAGACTTACGCTTTCAGAGAATCATCTAGAGATAAGCGTTCCGCAGGGATCCAAGGGACTTCCCATCCAACAGGTTTGCGGGATACTGCAGTTCGAATAGCTTGTAATGGATTAATATCTGAAACCTGTAAACGTGTACAATTAATTATCTATAGTCTACAAAATAAAAATCAAATTTTATTCTTAAGTTTCAGGAAACACATACAGGCCAATCAGAACCAAAAGCCAGATGTGCACCACCATCTAATAGTGACCGAAAAGAATAGGAGCTTCGCTCAGCTTGTTCTATCCCAATTTTCTTCCCAGCAGAATTGGCATCATCTAATATATGATCAGGCTGGCAAACAATAAGCAAATCTTTCAGAAGATGAAGATCGTCGTCCATACTTTTAACTAGCGGGACAAATTGTTGCAATGTAAAATTACTTCCCAGCCTTAATAGATGATGTTTTAGAAAGTTTCACTTTTAGTTTTTGGAACCATATTAGTCTCTTGTCGGAGTAGTGTTAGACAGTTTGTACAATCAATGGATCCTTTATATAAGTAGGAACAATACTTTCCAATAATTCTTAACAAACTATTTATTAACCTCGTTCTACTCAAACATTACCTGAATTGAATTAACTGAACATGTCATAAGGTAACAAAAATAAATTGTTTCTATAGCGGGTATACAAGATAAAGCAGTGGAAGGAGATACATGACCTGCACAGATGCAATAATACCATGTTTGCCAAAGCGCTTGGCTGCACCGGGAGCAAGGTGTTGAGCATGCTCAATCTGATTTAGCACACAACTTTCAGTTCGAATTCCATTCAGCATATTTAACTTTTTGAAAAGAGTGAGTCTGAGGACAGGGGAAAAAAAAACAGTTACGCTATACTATAAGAACATACCCGGAATCTATGATCCTTCATTCCATTCAAATCAACCACCTTCTCATACATATCGAGTAGCATATCATTGGCTTTATCTCCAATTGCATGTATGGCAATCTGAGAAAAAGATTGGTTCAACTTTCTGGATTGATGATAATCAAAATTTAAGCATGCCTGTACAAATGAAAAACATGTACCTGTAGTCCTGATTTGTCTAATTCTAATGTTGTATTGAGCAGATAATCCATGTCAACCAATTGGAGACCATAACTTCTAGGATCATCCTTGTAGTGCTGTAGAATTCATTCGACACTTATTTACAAGAATTGAAAGTTTCAGCAGTCAGAATAGAAGAACAGGAAGTTTAATGATTGAACGTAGGCATGAATGGAAAAGTTACATCTGACATTAATTGCGAATTAAAAACTCCATTAGCAAATAATTGTAATAGTTTCCCTTCTCCATGTTGACTCTATTTGCATATAATATGGAGCAACGAGGTAGCAAATGGCCATGCTCTAACTCTAAGCTCTAGGATAAAGCAGTGTAGCCATGGTGAACACCAAAGCATTTCTGTGCACCCCAAATATACTACAATTACAACTAGGTACAAGTACTTCAGTACAGCAAATGTAGTCAAACAGTACTCTTCACTACTTACCTCATAGAATAAAGCACTGGAAGAACCCAAAGAACCATCAAGGAAAGCTTTAACACCACCTAGATGAATCCATTGACTTAACATCCAACCTTTTTCATGGATAAGGTCCTAAAATCAAGAAATGTATAGTACAAGATATATTCACATAAAGGTAAAGCGAGTAAGATAGAAGAGCTAGGTACACATCATGAAGCGGCTTACATAAACACGAGACCATGTGGGCATGGGGAAGAATAAGCAAACTCTCATAATCATTGTTTCGACAGAATGAGCCCATTCATATATATCTGTATTAATGGAAACGTAGTACTTGCATCAAGGGGTACACATAAGGTCATAGATGGGATAAAAGCAAAAGCGGATCCATAAAAATGGTACAAAAGTATAACATACAATTTCACCAGGGATCATCTAAAATATCACTTAAGCTTTACTGCGACTTGTGCAATACAATACAAGTTTTTGCTCCAACTACAATTTTTTTTTTTGGGACTGAATACAAATATTTCATATTGTCAAGTAGTGAGTAGATATACACGAAGGATGTTTCATATCTGAGTTGCATTTCTCAGAATAGCGATATAAAGCAAGTGGTACAGTATACCTGTAAAATCTTGCCAGACTTGCTTTTCTGACTTTCCAGGGAAATAACTTCCAACATCAACAACAGTAGTCACCCCCCTCATTAGGGCGTGTCTACTTGCCCTAAGAAGAGCATCTCTCCTTTCATGGATAGAGACTTCTGAGATAACATCAAACACAAGCTTCATAGCAGCATCAACTAGAAGACCGGTAGGCTCTACAAGCAATGATGTGGATCAGATAATTTGGTCACTCCTTTTACTTAATCACAGGAATGAATAATCCATATTTTGATAGTGAAAAACGGTCCTTCGAAAGAGTAATCTATATCTCATATTGAAGAATGATCCACTGAAAATGTCATACAGGGACCATGATAATATTCTGAAACTATATAAAAAGCTTCTTACCAGGTACATGTGAACACAATTCACTATATTTGCAATTTAATTAACTGACTTGAACTTATAGTTCTTTTTTGTCAGTGAGACATTTTCTGTATTTTAAACTAGCAATTTCTGCATGCTCGCTAAATTGGTAATCTTTAGTTCAAGATTAACCATAGAAAGTACTGACAAATAAAGGTAAAAAAGGGGCTATGCTAACTTTTATAAAGGTTACCTCCTTCAGTTGTTCTCATAATAGTTCCACCAACTGGATTGTTTGTGTTTTTGTTGATCCCAGCCATTCTCATAGCTAGTGAATTGGCTATTCTCATATGTCCATCCATGCGTGAAAGCCAGACCTGCAGTTCAATAAGTTACTGATACACCTTCTGTCATGGCTTCTCAAAAGAGGAGCAAGTTTGAAAACCCACAGGATTATCAGGAGATATATCATCCAACCAAGCAGCAGTGGGGTAATCACCTCCCCAAAAATCATTGTTCCAACCTCCTCCAAATATCCATTGCCCAGGATGCTTATCTGATCAGAAGATAATTCTCAGGTTCCTATCAAAATTGGTTTCTGAAAAAAATCCTAGAGATACTATGAGCAATGCATTATTTATATGCTAAAGTTTCACAAATTTGAACCGATCGAGTGTATTAAGACGATGTTTCATATCTTCAAGTAGACGAGGCACAAGGGTTTTTTTATTATTTTTTTTTGTTTATTTGCCAAGAAGGCATTTATGGATGAACTAAAGTGAAGACTGGAGTTGATCAAAATCATTCAAATATGAATAAAAATAATGTAGATCTGCAGAAGAACTTAGGTTTATATAGATTAGCAGTTTTTGAATGACATCTGTTTTTGACTGCCTTTATGCAAAAAGTGTCATCTCATCACTCATAATTCAATACACATGTACTAAATCTAATTAATTATGTTGTGTAATCATCCCCCTGATTCATGTTGTGTAAAGTCATATATCATGCTAAGAAGCAAGATAGATTTTTAAAAAAGAAAACAGAAAGGCTAAAACAGGAGAAGGAACAGTATAGTCGTTCGAAACCTTTGACAGCTTCCTTGACCCTGTTGATGAAATCATCTTTGCTTGTAACCCCTCGAAGTGGCACCCGAGCTAACTACAGGTGAGTTCACAAAACAGCATCACAAAACAAAATATACTGCAAACAAATTTACCTAATCCATTACTGTACTTGCAAATCACAGTTTGGCCAAGCCGAATGCAATGGTAGATAAGTGGTATTACCTGCAACCCACCATCAATGAAGTGCACATGGGAATCAATGAATCCCGGAAGAACAACATTTCCACTAAGATTCAACTCCATTGTGTGTCTACCCTTCAACTCCTGCATAGTGCATACATAGCCTCAAACATTCAGAGAAAAGCAAAAAGGTACAAAAACATGGTTCATTGGTGCTTATATAGCAATGAAGCAACGAACATTTTTTTAAAAAAAAAATATTGCAGTTACTCTCTGAAGTCTGAACCTAAACACACACCAAAATGAGAAGGAAAAAAAAAGCAGCAACGAATTGAACACGACCTTAACAGAGTAGTATCCGCCCACGCGGAGCACGCGGCCGGCGCGTACGGCCATGGCTTCGGCGAACGGCATTGCGGGGTCGGCGGTGTAGATGGTGGCATTGGCCAGTATCATGTCAGCGACGGCTTCCCCCAAATCCCCTGAGGAGCGCAGATGCAGAAACAAATTAGTTCAGTTCACCGTGACAGATGCGTTCGTGTAAGAGTGGAAGCGAGTAGCAGAGATGAGTAGCGCGCGTACTCGACAGGTCGGAAGCAGGGCGGAGGAGGAAGATGGCGGCGGCGATGGCAACGCCGGCGGCGAGGAAGGCGCTCCGGGTGGACATGGCGCTCCACGTGACCTGCTCTGTTCGAACTTCTCTCTCTCCTCTCTCTTCCTGAAACAATCAGAATACAACCAAACCAAACCAAACCAAACCAAACCAACCAAACGTGTCAGTGTCATGGCATGGCTTCAGATAAGAAGAGAAATCAGGAGCGGTTTGGTTGACAAAAAAAAATGAAATGAGATTGAATCCAGCTTACTGAATCCACAGCCTACGATTTCGACGAGGCTGCAGGCGGAAGCAATCACCGGCGGCGGCGCGGCGGCGCTCGCTCTCAAGGGAGTGGAGTTTCTGGATTGTCGCCGGAGCTGTGGGAGAAGCAGAGGAGACGGAGTCGGGGCGGCCGCCGTGGATGAAGCCGTGTGTGTTCGCCGGAGCTCCGCCGCCGCCGCCGCCTCGTCCGGGGAGTCCCTCGCCGTGTGAGGGAGCCTAACACAAAAGAAAGCGAAAAGAGGGGAGGTATCTTCCGAAATATACCACCGGATCGTGGCCGCACACGTGGCTATCCAACGGTTACTAGGAATCCAATCCTAATACTACTTTCCAAATTACCCCTGTTTTGGGTCGCCATCAATGATAACGAACTCTTATAAGTTTTTGTTGAATTTCGATATCGTCTACGGGATACTATTTTGACCGATAATATCTATATAATAGTAAGATATTTTAAATAAAAATATTACATATTATAAAAGTTACATCAGTTTATATGATTGATCTTTTTTTATTTTTTACTATTAATAATCAAAGTAAAAAATGTTTGATTTGTTATTATTCTAAAAATATTTATATTTTAGGAGGGAGTAGGTTTTTTTTTTCAAATCCCCCGATTCTACCATCTCGTATGGTTTTTTTTCTTCCTTTTATGAGGAATTTCACTCTTATCATTGAGCTTAATGGATTCAAGAGACATGATGAGGTTAGGAGACACTAGAGATGGCAACGGTTCCCTTGCCCCATACCTACACCCGCAATGGCTAAATGTTCCCATTTAAATACCAACACCCTTCGCGGGTACAAAATCGTCCCCATACCCACAGTCCGTGCGGGTAACGAGTACCCAATGGGTACCTATACCCATATAATTGACTTGTAGCATTTATTTTATATTGTAATTAGCTATATTTGAACTGCAAATCATGAATATTTTTTTTCTCTGGCAACAATGCTATTAACATTAGTGTTCAAAGACGAGTAAAAAATTCTACAACCACATTACATAATTAAGAAATCAAATAATAATTTCATATAACTAGACTAGAACAATGTTTAAGATGTGAAAAGAGTTTTATGCTATGATTTAATAGTAGTTAGGATTTATGTTATTCATAGTTTTAGGCTTAATCTACAGGATTTTTCACCCACAGGTTAGTGGGTAAAGAACATAGCCATACCCACGTACCCAATAGGTAAGAATTTTCGCCCATCAATAGACCCATAGGTATAAGAGTTAGAACATAATTAGCTTATAATAGAGTAAAAAACCCATCGGGTATCGGGGTCATGGTCCCCATTGCCATCTATAGGAGACACTGACACTCTAGTCAAGATTGAGGAATAGCATCAAGCTCGCTCGCTTATTTCACAGTCGACAAACAACCTGGCCATTGCAGCCGGTAGTTTACAGGAGCATATAGACGTCTCTGCTTTATTGCCTCACTTGCCCATCTCAGATGGATCAACAAGGTAGCTGAGAATGGTAGATGTCATGGCACGACGACGACGGCAGCAACGGGCACAGCCTCACCGAGAAGGCGTATCTCGCCGGCGGCAGCAGGTACTGCTCGTGCACGCACGGCGACCAGCTGTCGTCCCCTCCCAGCCCCATGTGCTTGTGATCAAGATGCACCTGCAACACAAACCCAATTTCTCTCTGAAATCATCGCCAAATCACAATCAAAAGTTGTTATCAGTGCAATTCTACCATCATCTATAATGTAATTAAGTTGAGTTCGATAAAGCTTTCGTTTATCCAAACACAATGCAAATGCGAACCCACCTCGATGTCGTCTCCCTTGACGAGCTTGTGGTTATGCGTCGCCCGGTCGAGCTCCACAGCGCCGTAGTAGCTGGCGCTCACCTGCATCGGCGGCGACTCGCCGTAGGCCGACGCGAAGAGGCCGAATCCGTCGGCGTCCTGGAGCGCCACCCACCGGACGTCGGCCCGGCCGCCGCACTCGCCGGGGACAATGTACGGCACGTGCAGGTCGTCGACGCCGCTCTCGTACACGCCGATGTGCGCGGCGGCCTTCCGGTCCGGGTAGCACTCGAATGGCCCCCTCCCGTACCATTTGGCACGGCTCAGGGACTTGTCGGCGTTGAACACGATGCCGACGCGAGGAAGAGGAGGCAGGTCGTTCTTGGGGCTCACCTCGTAGTCCAGGATCACGTCGCCGGAGTCGTAGATCCGGCCGCGCATCTGCACCCGGAAGAGGACGGACTCGGATTCGTCTGAGAGAGAGGTTTCATCAGGCTTTGGTTGATTCCCAGGAAGACCGTAGTAGATGGTGGAGATCTCGACGGTTTGGTCTGGCAATTCCTTCAGAGAAAACTGGCTGCTGTAGAACGAGATGTTGTCGAGAGAAGCTTCTCTCCATCTTGAAGCATAGGGCTTGGTGTAGAAGCCTCCCTTGTCGTTGTCAGTTGGTGTTCGCCAAAAGCATGGGTGTATTCCCTTGCTCATAAGCTCAATGTTGTTGACCTACGGTTCAGAGGAAGTATAATGAGTTCCAGATTTTGATAAGGAAATTAAAACTGACAGTGTATATAAACAGTCTGGAGCAAATTTCAAAACTTGGCTAAGTTTGACAGAGTAACAAGACTCCGCAGAAACTGCCGATGGGAAAGCTCGTCTGCAGTTACTTTCAGTTCAAACAGAAAACTAGTACATCAACAATTTTGGAATTCAGACAAATGTAGCTATTGCGGATTAAACCAAACCATAAAAGGGAAAACAGTTCGTTAGATTGCAAAGAAAAATTGCTTAGATCAAAAAGGTATTACTTCCTAGATCAAAGATGAGCAAACAAATATGCAAACAGAACAATAAAGCAAAGGAAACCCATCCATTTTAGTCTCACCTTCCAACTATCGATTGTTCCTGAAATACTGTTTACTTTGATTTGCCAGGCATTACTTTTGCTGATGAGTACATGATCACCAACACGTTCCGAAACCAAAGAGCTCCTGGACAGTGCTATCGCCTGAAAATGGTAGTTAGCTGGAAGAATAAGACAATTCAGAAGAAGTAGCAACCAAAATGAGGTTGAAGAACGTACATGAGGGACAAAGCCTTTTTTCGGAGGTAAACAAATTTGTGCTGAAGCCAAGATATGGCCATCTTTGGCCCATTGTGTTTGGTACCTCAATTTCACGTTAATGGACAAAAATATTTCTTTTACGGCACAAGTACTCCAAATAGTAAACCAAGGTGATGACTCCATATTGATCAGATGAGTACTCTGTGGTGCTATGGATGGGACATTAAGTGAACCAGAGCCCAAAGCACAGCCATCTCCTTGAAGTAGCCAACTGAAGTCCAAAGCTTCTGTTGTCTCAAAAAAATGTACGTTTTCAATCTGCATGATAATAATAAATCATTTAGATCAACTACGTATGCAAGAAAACAGCTCAATAAATGGCAACCAGAGTTACCTTAAGCATGTTATCCATCATTGTTATTTTGATAGGCTGGTATAAATATTTAACTTCTGCAAAACCAGAGTCAATTCAGTAATTAGTATCACATCTAGAGATAGGAAATAGGGATCTTATGTTCACAACATATATTAACAAAATAAACATTGTATTTCGAGTTACCATGCACAGCTGGGTGAATTGTCCGATCAGGCCATACAATGCCATTAAGACAAAAATTCAAGTCATTTGGAGTGTCTCCAAAGTCGCCACCATATGCCCAGTTTTTAGATCCATCAGCATCTTCCTTTAGTAAACCCTGAAATGAACATTGGAATAATATTGTGAAAGTAGCTTACAGCATTTATAAACAGGTAGAAGTCAACGGTCAATTTTTTTGGCACTTCACTTTTGTGTACCATTGTTCTATATTAGCTTGACAGCCTTGACATTGACTTATGCTATGATAAAAGTCTTATGCAAATGCAACCTCTATGTAGCAGAAGACAAAGAAAGTTAACTTTTACGGCCATGTATCTATTTTATCGAATAAACAAAGAATCAAAGAACCAGGCCATAACTTGATTTACCGCTCCACCTAGGAAACCTCGCATATGGATCCCTTGCAGTCTTAAACAATAAACATGCAAACAGAAATTCCAGGGGATGGCATGCTAAAATGCAAATAAAAGGGGCTTAAGAAGTGAAAGTTGTTTGTAACCTGATCGACCCAGTCCCATATAAAACCACCTTGGAGTCCAACAGTGTTGTCTATGGCCATCCAATATGCATCAATATTTCCATTACTGTTTCCCATAGCATGTGAATATCTTGAAAACAAAATAGAAAATTTTCTTTAACATTTCTGGAATTTTAATACAAAAAAGGGGAACAAGTTAACATGTGAGGCTGCATTGAACATACTCGCAAAGAATGAGGGGCCTATTTTCAGAAGGGTCTTGTGCGATCTTAAGAATATCCCAGACACGCATGTACATTGGGCATACAATATCAGTGGAGGATGTTCTAGAACCACCTCCTTCATAATGGATGGGCCTTGTCGGGTCCTTTCCACGAATCCAGCCTACAAGAATGTGATCTCTTAGATGCGTCAAAAAATATCATTAACTGAACTATCACAGTGAAGAATATTATACCAGACATGGCTGAGTGATTTGGTCCATACGAAGATTCATTTCCCAAGGACCATACTATAATGCATGCATGATTCTTGTCTCTCTCCACCATACCAACAACACGATCAAGCATAGCACTTGCCCAGAAGGGTTCAAGTGTAGGATGTTTGAAATGGCTAGATTCATCAAAGCCATGCGTCTCGATGTTGGCTTCATCAATTACATAAAGTCCAAAAATGTCACATAGCTCATACCACCTTGGATGTTGGGGATAATGGCTGTTTCTAACAGCATTAATGTTGTTTTGTCTCATCAAAACCAGATCCTGTCACAAATAAATAAATAGTTAATACCTGAAAACAGCCTGGGAGAAGAAAACCGAGCCAAAGAGATAGTAATACGAAATGTCTTCAGATATGACAGTTGACAGAAGAGAGCTACCTTAATCATGCAAGCTTCTAAATTTGTCTTTCCAACACGTGGATGATGCTCATGTCTGTTGACACCTCTTATTACAACAGGACATCCATTGACAAGCATCTGCTTGTGTGCCAGGACGACATTACGGATTCCTACTTGGCATGATTCACACTCAATGAGCTTCCCGTTGGAATCTTTAAGGACAACAACAAGAGTGTATAAGTTGGGCTGTTGGAAAGAAAATATAGTTATAAGACAGTTTCAAACAGTACGATTGAAATAAAAATTAATGATATTTCCCTTGTATTAGATCTCTTACATGTTCACTAGACCAAAGTTTTGGATTTTCTACTTTTCCACCAAGAACATAACCATGAAAACCATAACAGTGTTTTGGTCTTGAAGCTGGCTTCAACTTCAAATTGGCCACACTAGCAGCAGACATATCAGAAGTTAAAACATCAGCAGGTCCATAATTGTCATATAATGTTGCTTCAATAGACAAAGTTGAGACATGCTCCCGATCTTGCTTTTGTGAGTCAATTTCCACCTCAACCTGGCATATGGAACAACAGAAGTACAGTAACTGAATACAAATACAGAACAATGAGATTGAGTGTTTACTGGACTCGTGCATCAGTCAGCACTATACCATCTGGACTATTGAAATAGGTAGTTTGCTATTAATAATTAATAACATTATTATAATAAATAATCTTGAAGCTTACAATAATATTCTGACCCAAAAGAATGGATAGGAAACGGCAAGCAAAAAAAAGGTTTGCAACCTTGTACACTATTCCTGTATTTGCACTATCATGCTGCAGAAGTGCACAACCCTGCATGCATAGCTAGCACAATTACCTCAATATCAGCTACACGGAAGCCTTCATCCAAGGTTGCTTTGAAAAAATAATCTGTAATAAAGATCTGTAAACAAAATTTTAGCTTGTTAACTAGCATTTCCATGGATGATAAGGAATCTCTTCAAGAAGTAAAACAGATGTAGAAAATCACAAATGATGTTGCAGTGTGCATGTCAGGAGTTTGACAAAAAGAACATGTTAATAATATGACCTATTGTCAACCAATGCCAGTGGAATAACAATCTTTTTCTGACTTAAATATTTGCTTCCATGAGTATTCAGGTCTAATCAAGTTCAACAAGTTAAGACACCCCTTTTTTTCACTGTAACTGTGTATACCGTGTTTTCTTGTTAGAGTGAGCACATGACAGTGGATTCATGGTTATGTAGTTGTTATTATATTAAAGTACTAAAACCCTGAGACGAAGAAAATGTCATAAGCTCAGCTAACCATTCACTTCATTGCAAAAGGGAAAGAATTCGTTCAATATTGCACGAGCAAAACTAGAGAAGTAACCTGTGGCTTTGATACTAGTAGAACATCCCTGTGAATACCAGATACCCACCAATGGTCCTGGTCTTCAAGATAGGAACCGTCACTCCACCTCATCACTTGAACAGCAAGAACATTTTCCTTTTCTGAGTCACAAGGATGGCAGAAATCTGTGATCTCAAACTCAGCAGGAAGCCTGCTGTCCTGGCTGCATTAACACATCAAGCAAACTGTTTATTCTCTAGATGAACACTCTATTTTCTACATGACCATGTTAGTAAAATCATCATCCCTCAAGAAGTCTAAACACCTTTAATTTTGTAATATTCAGTAGAATAGCAGTCCATAGTCCATCATAAAATACAAAATCAATACAATCGAGCTACTAAATAGTCCAACTAAACCATAGTCAGAAGAACAGAGTGTCATTTCTGATAACAGGAAGACACAAGTAGAAGATTTAGGGGAAATCCAGGATTCTTGAAAATAAGTATATTTTGGTGATTCCAATTTCCAAAGATGATAAATCAAAAATTTGAAGAGGCCTATATGTACCAAAATTATGGATCCTATTCCATGTAGTTTGTGCTGCCAAAACTATTCATGCATTCCATTCTGCTATCTAAGGAAACTTTTAGTGAGCACAAGCAAATGTTGAGTCTGATAATCATATAATCGAAGAAGATAACAGACTTGATAAAACCAATTAGCAGTAAACACGTGAAAAGGGAAGTAGTTTTCTTTTATAAATGGTACTAACTTGATAGATCACTGGAACATTTTTCAGAAATTGAGAAAATACAAGTAATAAATCAATGCAATGCATTGTTTGTGCCATACCTATATCCAACAGGAACGCCGTTTACCCAAGCAAAAAACGCTGAATCAACAGCTTCAAAGTGCAACAAGATTCTTCGACCTATCACAATCAACCCAGAACTGTTTAATATAGAACAGGAACATTAGGGGACAACAGTCAAATGCCGGCTGCATTACTGTGATTATTAGAGAAAAAAAAGACACTATGCATGCATACGAGAAAAGTTTAGAGCATGTCATAAGAAGCATCAAACACTGCACCATACACACAACATATACTCTGTCAGAAAATCAAATACGTGAGAGAGTCCAAGGCGATAATCAATAACTATACCACCAATAAATTCTTCAACAAATGCACGGTAGGATTTGGTAAGTCCTGGATAGGGAACTTGACAACAGGGTAGTCACTATTAACATTTTATTTTTAAGCTGATGAAGCAACTATAGTTAAAATCCTCTCTTGATGTTGTTGGCACTTGTCACTAACAAAACTTCAATTTAATGAACCCTGACGTTACCATCAGCAGGGCACAAAGAAATCTAACTTTCTTGAGCATATCAATCATATTTTGTATTATTCTTCTTAGATAAGGATGTTTTTGCTAGCTGCAATGCAACAAGGAAAACCATAGCAGAAAGGGGAATCCATTTTGGACTTTAAAACATGGTCACTGGCCCCTTTATGACTTGCTGTGCATAAGAACAGAAGAATAAGAAAACGAATGATAAGTACATATCATACCTTTCCACTCTTTTGGGATGCGAAAAACCGTCCTATAACAGCCAGTAGGATTATCATTTGGCACAAATGGCGGGTTCATGGTGAAAGGATAAGTGACATTTGTGTAGATTGGACGGTCAAACCCATGCATTTGCCAGTTTGAGGGAACTGCAACCAAGCACATGTTCGTTTGAGTATAAACTTCAAACGATATGAACAATAAGAGGAAATTCTAGAATATTTGTCATGGAACATTTTGACTAAATGACAGTAAAATGTCTTGTTTCAAGTGTATAAAACACTAGAAGCTAGAAGCTTTACAGTGAGACTGAAATAATAGCTGATGCTATATAAGCAAACACTGAACACTACTGACTAAAAAATGAGAACAATATCAACTAAAGGCATCTAATAAAAGCAAGTAATGATGTAGTAGCATGCATGCCTGGCAAAGCCTCCCAATCTGAATCATTGAAGTAGGCATCATAGAATTTCTCTGGAACAGATTCTGGCGAGGAAGCCAAAAGGAACTTCCAGTATCCACTTAGAGTCTGGACATATGGCAAGCCCTTGGACCAAAACGCAGCACTTTCCAGGGCACCACGAACCGCGTCATCATTCCAAACAGCAGAGTCAGAATTAAGATAGTTCACATTCCTCCGTTCATGCCAATACTTGAGGGCTCCTATTGACAAGAGAAAACAAATCAATCCGAAAATCACTGTACAACCAAATCTTCTATCTACCTACATAGTGGTTCTGGGTTCAGTGCTGCAATCTCTACCTTCAGGTGTGTCATGTGAGCGCAACGGCACATGAGCCTCCCGCTTTCTCCACCTAAAGAATGACGGGTCCTCCCAGGGTTTATGCGGAAGATTCTTGGCGGAAAACAGTGCACTGGCAGAAGCTACAGCCATTATGGTCAAAGATTTATACCCCCTTTCCTCCGATTTTTCACAGGCACATATCCCTCCCCTCCTGCAGCAACATGGAGATGAAACTCGATAAGAAGAACACCTCACCTCACTCGCCCTAAACTATTTTCAGGTGAAAACAGACTGTTGTTTGTTTCTAGTACTAAGGTTAAGGCGAAGAGATGAGAAAGAGGATGTGCGTGTGCTCACCGGCGGCGGAAGCAGCAGCAGGACGGCGGCGGGAGGGATGCTCGCCGGATGGAGATCGGCGAAGGCGGCGGGCGAGGAGACGGGGAGGCGAGCGATCTGTTGCTGCCGATCGAGTTGGAGTGGATTAGACAGACAAGTGTTCCAAAGGTAGAAGAAACTGCAGAATCTGGGCCCCACCTGGCAGTGACCATGGAACCCAGCTTTGAGCGGCTGGGTGGGCCCGGTCCCATCGCTGTCGGGTTCTATTACGTGAGTTCGTATGGGCCCAAGCCTGGGAATGGAATATTCTCTTTTTTTTCCGAACTAGGCCAGAGATTAATTAGCTGGGTTCTGGGCCTTACCTTTACTTCGGCCCCGGGCTAAGCCCACCAACTGTAAAATCGTATAAACGAGATTACTTACGTGCTCCCTCCGTCCCAAAAAGATAAGCATTTTTAGCACAGTGACAAGTCAAACATTTTTAGTTTTGACTATTAATAAAAAAATATCAATCATATAAAATTGATGTTACTAGGTTTATTATTAAACAAACTATCATAATATGCAACTCTTTTTATTTAAAACATCTCACGGATATTATTGATCAAAGTAGCATCTCGGAGACTGTGTCAGGGTCCAAAAATAATTATATTTTGGGACGGAGGGAGTATACAAGAAAAAAAATTTATTAAGTTGGACAGATGATGAAAAGAGTAAATTATACTCATGTTACAATAACACCCACCAAGTTGTTCTACTAGCACGCTTACTTCTCATGTGTCTTGTAGTAAATTGTACTTACATGTCAAGTTGATTTCTCATGAATGTATTTTACTCTTCTCAAAATATGAAGAAAAGTTAAAATAAGAAGTAGAATAAAAAAGGCAAAATTTACCACAAGAGATCTAAAAATCATGATATTTGTTGATGTGCATCTTAGCCTAAGGAAAAAACATGTAATTTGCTAAGAAACACTGCATTATTTTTTTATCATTTCCATCCTGTTTTGGAAAGATAAATATATTTCAAAATGATCATAATGTTCGAACAGGATCATCTGAAATTATTATTTCCAACAGGATCATCTGCGCTCTGGGCTTTACATTCACTTTGGCCCCGGGCTAAGCCCACCAACTGTAAAATCGTATAAACGAGATTACTTATACACATAGAAAAATAATATTTCATGAAGTCTGACAGATTCTGAAATTATAAATAAAAAAGAGTAAAATCAGAGGGTGAAAAAAAAGGTCCAACAAAATGGAAATAAAAAAAGGGAGAATAACAAAACGGTGAGTTAAAGAAAAAAAAATCAGTCGGCCATTTAGCAATTTCCGTTGTTTATTTTTCTGCGTCACCATCTCACGGATGCAAGCAAACAAGGAGTATATAAATTATAAAATCCTAAACATCCACGAAGAGAAATATCATTGGCACAAAAAATTGTCATTAAAGAGAAACGAAGATTATTAGTCAGACACCCGGAATCTCATCTAGGTTGTACTACACTTGTGTATCCCCCAACCCAAAAAAAAAGGGCTTCAGAAAAAAAGCATAAAATGACAAGCATGGTACACCAAATCTTCCTAGCTTCTCCATGCAAACACAAACAGTACTAACAGCAAGGCTGTCATCACAAGCAATGAATTCCCTTTCCTCATGCCAAGCCAAATGGACCACCGGCAAATTGCACAAGTTGGACGGCAAAAAAATTGCAGCAAAATCGCAGGCAGATGCATGGGGGGCTAGCTGATTAACAGCTGCGTGACTGCATATGAATGCCCAATTTTCTATTGGGGGCATTGTGATCAGTCAGATCGGAGAGATCTCCGGGTAATATTAGCTTATTCGATCCGGGATGATCCTGCCAGATCCTGCCTAATTCCCAGCCAACCACCAGTCGCCGGGTTAGTTTGCTTCCATGCCACAAATACCCAGCATTTGCAGCACCACGCAATAATCAAATTTAATCTGAACGCTCCATAATGCAGCTACACACAACAACATTGCCAGTTTGGCACACGCACGAGCACTGATCATCTCTCTCTGCTTGCAACCTAATCCTCCTGAATAAATTACGCAGCGGATAGATTGATTAGCAGCTTGTTCGTCGGAGAAACCTTTGATTTTTTTTTTTGCGTGGTAGTAGATTTGGATTGGACGTACATCAATCAAGAAGAGCGGGGGCCAGTAGAGATCCGAGATCGTCTGCCTCCATTGTCACTCAAGATGAAAGGGACGAGTCGTACTCGTAAGCTGGCTGTGCTGCTGCTGTGCTGGCCTGACCCAGCAACTTAACTGTTCTTCTCCCTCTTTTTATCACTCCAAACAGCGATCAAAAGATCTTGCATGGTTATCTGAATCGAGCTATAGGAGTATACACTAAATTCAGCAGAAAGGAAGAACTTTTTTTAACATAATGGCAGAAAAGAAGAAATGGTAGTACTTCAGAAAAAATGAATACATGGACAATTTGCAAAAGACCAGTTGGTTGGTCCATCAATCTGCTAGACAATTCATAGTAGCAGTAGCACTTAGCTTTTTCCTCTCCAAGTTCAAACAAAACACTAGTCAGCTTGAATAATAAGCCTTAAAATTAGCCTAAAAGCATCCAAGGTGCTGCCTTTATCTACAACTTCCCCTTCCATTTCATTCCCACAACTCCTTTTCTAACGAACACCACTTGGTGCCATGGTGTTCCTTTGGCACAACAAAATTTGTGGATCGAAGCAAGAGCTAGTGTAAAAGTACGTGGACTTTCCTTTCACCTCGAACTACTAATTAAGTAAATTAATTAAAACCCCCAGGAGCTAATGGTTCCATACTTCCATGAGCAGCTCCATAAAAAAAATCAAAACAGAAAAAGAGGCCAAAATCATTTCTTAGTTGGGGGGATTCTAATTAATTCAGTTTCATCAGGTCTCCACTGCAAGGCCGCTGCTAGTGGAGGACAATCTTGGCTTCGTCCTCTGATCAGGTGAGGAGGAGATGACCTCCTGCTCCATTGCAGCCGCCTTCCTCTTGCTGCTGCCGCTGCAGCTGCAGTCACTGATGATTCCATCGGTTTGAGCTGTTGCAGCTTCAGCAATTGCAGCTGCTGAGGGTGCAGCTTCATCTGGTTTGTGTGGCGGCTTATCTGGTGCAGCAGCAGCCATGGGCAGCTGCTGTTTCCTTTTGAGCAGGTGAGACTTGAGCTTCTTCATGTCAGCGAGCTTGACAGGTTTCAGGAAGAACTCCTCTGCACCATCTTCCAAGCACCTGAAATTTCGTGAAGCACAAATCTTTAGCAATATACAGGAAGCATTGGGAACAGAAGAGGATCTTGCAAGGACAAACACTCAAAGAACATGTCAGAGATCTTTGCTAGGACAAGGAAAAGATCTGGTCTTTTGATTTCAGGACTCTTTTGACTCAGCCCCATTTCATGTCCTCTTTAATGCAAGCCCCAATTTTTTGACCACCTGAAAGCGACCTCCCAAAAATGAACCCCAAAAAAAAATCCATTTTTTTGCAATAAATCTTTTTTTGGTGTGTCTGAAAGATTTTGTGAGATCTTGACCCACCACTACATTGGCATTGAGAGGAACCTTTCCTATGCTTTACATCCTTGTCACCAAGATATGCAATCTATGCATGAAAACTCCATGCATTCATTGCCCCCGTTGCATTACTACTAGTACTACAACAGCATCAACGGAGAGAGCTGTTGTGAGGGGAATCCCCGGACTTTTCTCTCGCCCCTTTCTGCCATCAAATCACAATGCTATTCCACTCTTTTGTTCATATCTGAACGGCCAAATCTTCAACATTTGGCTTCTTTCAGATTACTTGTAATAATTTCACTACAACCTAGCGGAAATTCTTAGGTAGGGACTTTAAAAGAACATTTCAAAAAAATAAAACTTTCAACTAGGTTTCAGGGTTCAGACTTTCTCAGTTTTGCGAGTTTTAGACAAACCTGACGCCCAGCCTTTTACTACCAGGCACGAAAACTAGAGGGGTAAAGTTCTGAATCTTTTACGGAGTGGTAGCAATTATGAAATCAATCCCAAAGTCTGAACAGGCTCTTTGCACACATTAAATAATCCCTTGGGCATTCAAGTCTTTTAGGCAAAAAAAAACTGCTATGATGCCATTATATTCCTTCTGTTCCCCAACCCCATGTTAAGCAGATCCTCAGTTGAGTCACTGACATGTGGGTCCCACTTTGCTATGGCCCACATGTCAGGGACTTAACTGGGATCCCTTTCCATGTCTCACATACGGAGTATGTACCATGTTCGTTACTGTTAAAATCAGATCCAGGAAGGCACCAAAAACAGTACTCCCTCCATTTCAAAATATAAGGAATAACTACCCCTAACCCACCCAAAGACTAAGAAACAATTATTATCATCTTGTAGTTTGGATTATCATAATAAATACAATGCATGCATCCAATAGAATTAGAGAACATGAGTGGAGGATTTAAAAAAAGTAATAATTTAATGAAGAAGGGGCCATAGTTAATTAACTACATGCATGCATGCCTTATATTATGAAACATCTAAAA